>NC_134353.1:687685266-687985266 GCF_048569485.1 Anomaloglossus baeobatrachus | reverse complement strand
ACACCACAGGGCAGGACACTACAGGGCAGCACATTACAGGGCACTACAGGGCAGCACACTACAGGGCAGCACATTACAGGGCAGCACATTACAGAGCACTACAGGGCAGGGCACTACAGGGCAGCACACTACAGGGCAGCACATTACAGGGCACTACAGGGCAGCACACTACAGGGCACTACAGGGCAGCACATTACAGTACAGGGCAGCACATTACAGGACAGGACACTACAGGGCAGCACATTACAGGGCACTACAGGGAAGCACACTACAGGGCAGCACACTACAGGGCACTACAGGGCAGGACACTACAGGGCAGGGCACTACAGGGCAGCGCACTACAGGGCAGCGCACTACACTACAACATTGCAAATAACACACATCGGGCTCTGCACCCCACACCACATCGGGCTCTGCACCGCATACACACACATCGGGCTGTGCACCGCATACACAAACATACATACATACATACATACATACATACATACATACATACATACACACACACACACACAGACACACACACACACACACACATCGGGCTGTGCACCACACACACACACACACACACACCACCCCATAGGGAGTACATACTCACCCGTCATCGCTCCTGCACGTTCGCGCGCTGTCTGTGCTCTAGACATATTAGCACAGTGGTGACGTCACCGCTGTGCTGAAGAGAGCTCAGACAGCGTGCAAGATGAGAAGCAGCGCTGCGCTGCTTCTCATCAGCACTTTCAAATGTACCGGCATCGGTAATCTCTGTTGCCGGTATATTTGAATGTGTGATCCTGAGCAGGGGGGCCGGTGCTGGAGCTGACACCATGGCAGCCGCCGCCAGGCCCCGCCGCCAGGTCACGGACCCCCACAGCAGTGCAGGGGGAGGTGCGGGGGAATGTGTGGGAGGGTGCAGGGAAGGGGGCGGGGCTCATCGCACTGTACAGCCCAGCAGGGAGGCGACATTCTGTTTCCACATTTGCATGTCAACATGGCCCTGCCCATGTAGACGTGCAATGACCGGAAGCCGCAAAATCGCGGCAGGAGCGGTCACATGACCGCTCTGAGCCGGGGGAGAGGGGCTGACAGCAGGGCAGGTAAGTGGTCTCTATCTACTTACCTGCCCCAATGTAGCCCAATAGGGAATTAATAAAAAAAAGCAAATTAAGCCGGATAACCCCTTTAAGGGGTTAAACAAACACAGTAAATAAACAATGACCTTGACAAGACAGGCATCCCTGAATTTTATGTTTTAACTCTTGCTGGATGCTGTCTTCAGCTTGCATAGCAAAACCCTGCTGACAGATTCCCTTTAAAAGCTAACGCTGCTCTTTTACTGAGATTGAAGGACCGCTCTTGATTCTGATTGGTTTTATGTGTATAAATCCACTTCCACCTGCTGGTGATTGCAGCTGATGCAGTACCACGTCTGGTCCACAGATACTTTGTAATATACTTCTTCGGTCCTGAGGTGATAGCTGCGGTGACATGAGGCTTTGTAATAGGTCAGTGGATAGCTATTGGCAGTATCAGATTCCTAAATTTACTATGTTGAAAACTATTTGAGGTGCTAAATGGAGGCATAATGTGTTTGCTCCTTGCTTGTCTTGTTAGAGATTGTGCAACATTATTTCTGGGGTGTTTGCCTACCAATATACCACATGTGTTCAGTGTTGGCACATTTTACTTACTGAATCGCCCCTTAATTTTAAAATGTTGCTGAGAGCGTTCGCAGGGCAGTGCAGTAATGCAAGCTTCTGCAATGATGACCCCATTTGTATTAGAATCGCCAGTAAGCTTTTGTAAAGCACTCTTACTAATAATGTACGACCATGACATTTAATACTTACCATATTTTCCGCCGTATAAGACGACTTTTTAACTCCTGAAAATCTTCTCAAAAGTCGTCTTATACGCCGGGTTTACACACAGTAAAAGATATTCTCACCTGTCCTCCATTCCCGCGGTGCCTCCAGCTGTTTCTTGCTGTCCGCAGGCACACAGACTCCTCCGTGATAGCGTGAACTGAGCGGCTGCTGCAGGATGTCGTCATGGCTTTACTATAGTTGAATGGTTTACGGCGCCACAAAGCATTGAACTGCAGTAAAGCGCTTACCTGTGTATTGGACGCGATTTACTGCAGTTGAATGCTTTGTGGCGCCATAAAGCATTCAACTGTAGTAAAGTGATGACGACATCCTGCAGCGGCCATTCTGTTCGCGCTATCATGGAGGAGTCTGTGTGTGGACTGCAAGAAGCAGCTGTAGGCACCGCGGGCACGGAGGAGAGGTGAGAATCTTTTATTGTGTGTAAACAACTGCATAATAGGGGACAGAAGGGAACCAGCAGGAGGTCATTATTAAACAATTGGCTCATTATTGCAGGGGACCTTATAGTCATGTCATACACAACGACAGCGACGACGACGTCGCTGCTAAGTCACCATTTTCTGTGATGTAGCAGCAACCTTTCTAGCGATGTCGCGGTGTGTGACATCCAGCAACAACCTGGCCCCTGCTGTGAGGTCGCCGGTTGTTGCTGAATGTCCTGGACCATTTTTTTGGTCGTTGCTCTCCCTCTGTGAAGCACAGATCGCTGTGTGTGACAGCGAGAGAGCAACAACTGAATGTGCAGTGAGCAGGGAGCCGGCTTCTGCGGACGCTGGTAACCAAGGTAAATATCGGGTAACCAAGCAAAGGCTTGGTTACCCGATATTTACCTTCGTTAACAGCGTCCGCAGCTTCTTGAAGCCGGCTCCCTGCTCCCTGCACACGTAGTCAAGGTACACATCGGGTAACTATAAGCAAAGCGGTTTGCTTATTAACCCGATGTGTACTCTGGCTACGAGTGCAGGGAGCCAGCGCTAAGCGGTGTGCGCTGGTAACCAAGCGAAGCACTTTGGTTACCCGATATTTACCTTAGTTACCAAGCGCAGCATCTCTT
The DNA here is from genome assembly GCF_048569485.1 of Anomaloglossus baeobatrachus. Taxonomy (NCBI): domain Eukaryota; kingdom Metazoa; phylum Chordata; class Amphibia; order Anura; family Aromobatidae; genus Anomaloglossus; species Anomaloglossus baeobatrachus. The sequence continues at coordinate 687,982,323 of NC_134353.1, read as the reverse complement.
CCACGCGTCGCTGCTGGCTGGGGGCTGGTCACTGGTCGCTGGTGAGATCTGCCTGTTTGACAGCTCACCAGCGACCATGTAATGACGCAGCAGCGATCCTGATAAGGTCAGATCGTCGTCGTGATCGCTGCAGCGTCGCTAAGTGTGACCTAGGCTATAGAGCAGGGGACGTTACTATACAATGGGGAGATTACGGCAGAAGGTAATTATTAACCCCTTCACGACCGCGGGCAATAAAACTACGTCCTATTTTAACGTGACTTAACGACCAGGGACAGCCTAAAGTTCATTTGATTGCCGTGGCCATAGCAACGGCTTTCAAAGGATGTCCCCTGCTGTTTCTTACAGCAGGGTACCTTTGCTTGACCCCAGGGGTGGTGGCATCGCCACCCCCCATCGACGATCGATGTGATTGGCTGTTCAAATCTGAACCGCCAACCACATCATTCGCACTAATTTCGGCAAAAATAATACCTGAATTAGTGCGATACTGTGAGATCCGGCTATGAGGGGCTGAATCAGCTTCACCACATCATAGCCGGAGCTCTAACATGTCGCCCCCAGCCCCTGCAGCACTGATTGGAGCGATCGTGCTATGACGCGCAATCGCTCCAATCAGTGTGCAGTGGGGTGGTCTGATCTGCAGGTGGCTCACCTTGCAGCCCGTGCACGCTCCCGCGATCTGACTGCCTCCCCCATTATCTCTATTCTGCAGTTCCTTCCCCCTCTGCTCTTCCGCCCTCCCCCTCTGCTCTCCCCCGACGTCCTCTTACCTGTCTTCACCGGGTCGTCCGAGGTCTTCACTGGCCCGATCACATCTGCCTCCATCGCTGGGTCCTTCCTCTGTATTCTGCAGAGCTGTCCAACGTCCTGCCTGCTGCTCCTGTAAAGCCGTCCATCTCGCTTGCCTTCTGTTCCTCCTGCAGTTCTTCTGGTCAGTGATCCTCCTGCTAATCCTTTGGGTACTGTGAGTATAACTTTTTTTTTTTCTTTCTGTATCGCCTGTCCATTTTTACACTTCATCCGTCTGTGCGTGCCGCTGAGCGCTGATCAAGGATGCAGATTTCGTATCTGCATCCGTGATCCGTTTTCGGCGGGACTTATTTTTTCTCGTATCCCCGACGCTTTTTGTATCGCATCCGTCCGTATGTCCCGCCGAGCGCTGATCAGGGATGCACATGACGTATCTGCATCCATGGTCAGTTTTCGGCGGGACTTTTTTTCCCTATCCCCGACTGTTTTTGTATTGCATCCGACCGTGCGTCCTGCAGCGGCCGATCAGTGCACTGCGTCTGTGCGTTTGAAAAGTCAAATGGCTTTCCTTCACTTCTGAGCCCCGCCATGCACCCAAACAATTACTTTCCACCACATATGAGGTATCGTCGTACTCAGGAAAAATTGCACAATACGTTTTATGGTGCAGTTTTTCCTGGTACCGTTGTAAAAAAAAAAAGCTACCTGATTGATGCAAAAATTTTGTGGTAAAAAAAAAATAATAATTTTCACTGTTCAACATTATCAACTTCTGTGGAGCCCCTGGGGATAGAAGGGGCTCACCAAACATCTAGATAAATTCCTTGAGGGGTCTAATTCCAAAATGGGGTTATTTGTGGGGGAGCTCCACTGTTTAGGCACCGTAGGGGGTCTCCAAACGTGACATGGCGTCTGCTAATGATTCCAACCAATTTTGCTGTCAAATCTTGCTCCTCTTCTGAGCCCCGCCATGCGCCCAAACAATTACTTTCCACCACATATGAGGTATCGTCGTAGTCAGGAAAAAATGCACTATAAATTTCATGGTGCATATTTTCCTGATACCCTTGTGAAAAAAAAGCTACCTGGTTGAAGCAACAGTTTTGTGGTAAAATAAAAATGTTCTTCTTTTTACGGCTCAACATTTTATAAACTTCTGTGAAGCCCCCAGGTGTTCAAAGTGCTCACCAAACATCTAGAAAAATTATTTGTGGGCTCTAGTTTCCAAAATGGGGTCACTTGTGGGGGAGCTCCATTGTTTAGGCACCTCAGGGGGTCTTCAAACCCGACATGGCGTCCGCTAATGAGTCCAGCTAATTTTGTGTTCAAAAATTCAAATGGCGCTCCTTCCCTTTCGACCTCTCCCGTGCACCCAAACAATTGATTTTTACCACATATGGGGTATCGGCGTACTCAGGAGAAAAATGCACAATAAATTGTAGGGTGCACTTTCTCTTTTCTCCCTTGTGAAATTTTATGGCTAAAGTAACATTTTTGTGTTTAAAAAGTAACATTTTCATTTTTTCCTTCCACATTGCTTTGGTTCCTGTGAAACACCTGAAGGGTTAATAAACTTCTTGGATGTTATTTTGAGCAGAGTGAGGGGTGCAGTTTTTAGAATGGGGTCACTTTTGGGTATTTTCTGTCACCTCGGCCTCTCAAAGTCACTTCAAATGTGATGTGGTCCCTAAAAAAAATTATTTTGTAAATTTTGTTGCAAAAATTAGAAATTGCTGATGACCTTTGACCCCTTCTAACTTCCTAACGAAAAAAAAATGTTTCGAAAATTGCGCTGATGTAAAGTAGACAAGTGGGAAATGTTATTTAGTAACTATTTTGTGTGACACATCTCTCAGATTTATTACCATAAATTTTCAAAGTTTTCAATTTTCAACGCAAAAAATATCGGCCTAAATTTACCACTGACATGAAGTACAATATGTCACGAAAAAAAATGTCAGACTCGCCAGGATCCGTTGAAGCGTTCCAGAGTTATAACCTGTCAAAGTGACACTGGTCAGAATTGTAAAAAATGGCCCGGTCATTAGGGTGTTTTAGTGGCCGGGGGTGAAGGGGTTAAACAATGGGCTAATTGCTGCAGGGGACATTACAGCAGGGGATCTCGCCAAACAATGGGGACATTACGATGCGACTTGATAGGGATCGCTGGTAAGTTGCTGGGAGGTCGCTGGTGAGATGTCGCACAGTCAGACCTTACCAACGACTCAGTAACAATGAGCGACCTGTATAGGAGGTCGTTGGTAGGTGTCAAACACAGCAATGCGTCCTGCCCAGCAGGACATCACCTTTGAAGAAAATGGTCCAGACCCTTCAACAGCGACTAGCTATCTCACAGCAGGGGTCTCAGGCGATCGCTGGTAAGTGTCACACATAACCAGATCGCTGGCGAGATCGCTGCTGCGTCACAGAAACCGTGACTCAGAAACGATCTCGTTAGCGATCTCGTTGTGTGTGACGGGACCTGTACACTCGAGTATATACGATATATCCCAAACTCTATTTTAACTGGAGAAGTTGGGGGTCGTCTTAGACGCTGGAAAATACGATAGTTTCATATTTTAAAAATATTATGGAAAATATTTTGCTTTCACAGAGCCTGGAAGACATGTACTAGTAGCTGCCAAACTTGCATCTAAATTCTTATTCTGTATCTCAGATGTGCCCCGTCATGCCACTAGATGGCAGCACAGACCATAAGTGAAATAACTTTACTAATAATAAGAATGGTTATTATTTGCAAAATTCTAAATCTTTGTAATATCCTTCTATTTTGCTTCCTTGTCTCCCAAACTCCATACTGAAAGACCTGTACAAGCTGCCTTGTTCATACACTTAGAGCAGCTGTTTTGGACTAGCAAATATCCATACTCCTGTATGAGATTCTCAGCTCCCACTCCGTTGCTCAGACAGGGAATTTGATAGGGCAGAGAGGGAACGATAGGGACTATATTTAAAGTGTATTAGAAAAGAGATTAGATTATTAAGTAAATAGCCATTAAAGCTGAAAGCACAATTCATTTTCTCTTGACCATAAACAATTAATAAGAATACGAAAAAAAGTGTTTTGTTGGATTTGGAATATTAAAATAAGTTTTGTGGTTGAGGAAAACTGGTAACTCAGGAGTGTTGTGCTAATCTACTCTACATACAGTTAGGTCCTGAAATATTAGAATAGTGACACAAGTTTTGGCATTTTAACTGTTAACCAAAACCTATTCAAGGTATACTGTATTTTTCGGTTTATAAGACACACCAGATTATAAGACCCACCCCAAATTGAGAGCAAAAAAAAAAGATGAAAAGGAAAGAAAATGGGGTCCATCTTATAATCCAGTGGTGTCTTACCAGACGGGGTGGCAGCAGTGTGGTGGAGCAGGGTCACAGGAGGCAGGGGCAGTGGTAGTCCCAGAAACTGTCGGCTAGGGCAGCTGTGCTGGGGCTTGGGTGGCGGCGGCGGGCGATGAGGGCTTCAAAGACATGGCACCTGGTGGAGTCAACACAGATTGCTGAGATCTCATCTGTGCAAGCGCCACATCCCGGCGCCATTTTTCTTAAGTTCTCTGGGGAGATCAATGGGCTAGAGGCGGCACGTGTGCAGATGAGATCTTGAGCCGAGAGCTGCATCTGCATACACGCCGACTCAAGGCACATTATTTGAAGTAATCACCGCCCCCGAACCAGCCCGCCACAGTACCAGCTGCCGCAGACATCGCACAGCCACCACAGTACCAGCCACTGCAGAATCCGCACATCTGCCACAGCACCAGCCCATCCACCGCAGCCCCTGCACAGCTGCAGCATTCCCCCTGCCTTCTGCATCCCCTTTCCACCACCCCTGGTAAGCTACATTCAGATTATAAGACTCACCCCTCACATTCCTACTAAATTTTTAGGAGGAAAAGTCATCTCGTAATCTGAAAAATATGGTAGTTATATAATCAATATGAGGCTAAAGTGGAGACTCGCTTTTAATTTGAGGGTATTTTTATCCTAATTGGAGTAATTGTTTAGAAATGACAAATCTTTAATATGTAGCTTCCTCTTTTTCGAGGGACCAAAAGTAATTGGACAATTATCTCAAAAGCTTTTTTTAATGGTCTGCATGAGCTGTTCCCTAGTTAATCCATCATCAGTTTACAAGGTAAAAGGTCTGGAGCTGATTCCAGCTGTGGCTTTTGGAAGCTGTTGCTCTGAAACCACAACATGCGCTCAAAGGAGCTCTCAATGCAAGTGAAACAGACATTCATTAGGCTGAAAACAAGAAGAAATCCATCAGACAGCAGGGGAATGTTAGTAGTGACCAAATCAACAGTTTGGTACATAACGCAAAAAAAGCATGCAATGGTGAGCTTGGGAACTCAAAAAGGCCTAGACTTCCATGGAAGACTAAGGATGGAAGATTACAGAATCCTTTCCATGTTGATGAAAAACCCCTTTACAACATCTACCCAAGCACAGACCACTCTCCGGGAAGTAGGTGTTTCAGTATCTAAGTCTATGATGAAAAGAAGACTTCATGAGACCAAATACAGAGGGTTCACCACATAGTACAAGGCATTAATCAGCCTTAAAGGGAACCTGTCAAGTGCAATATGCACCCAGAACCACGAGCAGTTCTGGGTGCATATTGCTAATCCCTCCCTAACCGTCCCAGTATCTAGTAGCATTGATAAAGAGATCATTAGTAAAAGTATTTCTAAAGATTCTTTATATGCTAATGAGGCCAGCGACAAGTCTCAAGGGTGTTGCGTCCCTTTGCTATTCAGCCCCCAGTTGGTGTGCCAACATGCTAATGAATGACCACACTTCTGATGCTGCGCAATCTCACCTCTTTCTGCTGCCACCATGCCGGCTCAGTGCGCATGATCAGACGTCCCGGACTTTCAGTCGTGCGTACTATGAAGCCAGGTGTACGTGTCCTGGCTGCAAACTGGTGGAGTGCACATGACCGGAAGTCTAGGGATGCTCTGATCGTGCACACTGAGACGAAAACCAGCGGTGGCAGCAGAGGTGAGTGTGACCATGCCTCTGATGCTGCGCATTCATTAGCATGTTGGTACGGCCACAGGAGCGTGCTAACATGCTAAGGGGAAGATTATCCAAGGGAACTAATGCCCTTGCGACTAGTCTCTGGCCTTATTAGTATATTATGAAGGATTTACCCCACTTTTTTTTTTAAAAAAATAGACTTTATTATGATAAGCTAAAATATACCCATAGACACATATATAAATACACACGGTGTCTTCACCGGATTTATCCAGATAAACAGGCAGACAAGTATATACACTAATACATTGGTATTCCCTCAACTAATCCCACATACCACCTAGATGGTTGATCATCCTCAAGTAAGCGTAGATATAATACTTCAAAGGACAATCATGTCATGTCATGTCAATACATAGATAATAATCTGAACTGTTTACAGTAGTTTTTTTGCAATCAAAATAACAGAGTAATTGTCAAAGATGGTACACAGTCCAATAGCTAAGGATATTTCTTCGTATGAGTTCTTGATAGAAGAATTAGAAATCACACATCCACTTAAGTTCCATTATTTGAAGGAGATATTTCATCAATCTTCGTGGGTTAAATTTATCTTTTATACAGAATACAGGATATCCCAGCTTCCACTAACTGTATTCAAACCGGACATACTGTGCTTATTTGATGGCTTTAAATATTAGGATACAGCTTACAGCTTACACCTCACACCTCGACGCGTTTCCCTTCTTGTGAGATAGAGCCAAGGGGTTCATCAGGAGGTTTTTTTTTTTTATAGAATCCATAAGTTTATGCCAACATTCAATACGGATCCTAAACACCTCAGATAACTTGTACAGGGCAGAGCAAGACCGATGCAGCGGCACTAACACAGCTCAAAAATCCCTCCAGCTGATGGACTGACCAGACGTCATGATTATCCCCAATGTGGAGCTTCAGATGGAGCCGATGCCATCTCACACATTTTGCAGCATTTCATACAGCCACCAAATGATGATTTGGGCAAAAAACATTTGGGTGATGACAACCACATTCCGTATAAGCCAAGGCCCCTAATTTTACCACACAAAAAAAATGGGAACACTTATTGACATGAGTATAAGCCTAGGGCGGAAAATGCAGCAGTTACTAGTAGTAGTGAGCCAAATATTGTCTCCTGTAGTCATGAAATAAGCCCTCCAATAATGTGCCCCATCCTTTTTGTAATGTCCTCATTCCGGTCCCCTTCTTGTCCCCCATTATGCTGGTGTGTGTGTGCACACTGACGTCTAGAAAATCGGTCCCACTCCTCGCACTCGTTGACCTGCTGCAATTTTTTTATTTTATGCTTCATTAGTGGGATTATTTATTATTTTATCTCACATTGCACTCGTCTGTTTTATTCTCCAATGTGAGAAAACCCTTAAAGGGAACCTGTCACCAGATCTGGTGACTATAAGCTGCAGCCACCACCAGTGGGCTCTTGTATGCAGCATTCTAACATGCTGTATATAAGAGCCCAGGCCGCTGTGTAGAACGTAAAAATCACTTTATAATACTCACCTAAACGGTCGATGCGAAGCAGATGGGTCAAATGGGCGTCTCCAGGTTCGGCGCCTCCTCTTTCGGCCATCTTTGTCCTCAGTCTTTTGAAGCCTGGGTGAATGATGCGTCCAACGTCATCCACAATAGCCAGCATTGAGGTTCCGCGCATATGTAGCACCCACAGTGCAGATACGGTTAACCTACTCATCGCCGGGCCGTTGACTGTCGCTGTCACGGGCGGCCTAGCCTGGCTCAGTTGCCTCGAGGCATACAGAAAGTTGGCAGCGGAGAGATGTTGGGGGTAGTAGTGGGGTGTTTGTCGTGACGCCACCTGTGGTATGCGGCCAGGGAATGGGCCGCCGCTACTGTTGCTATCTTCCGGAGCGGATGGTAGTAGCAGCCAGGGATGGTATCGCTCTCCACAGGTGGAGCGGGACCCGGGGAGGATGATGAGGGGAGTAGTAATGGCGGCGGGGATCGGCAGTACGAGTAACAAAGAGTCAGAGTCTATAGCTGCGGTTCCAGGTTGTTTACTCACTTTTGTACGATGCCGCTCACCCAGGTAATACCGGTGACTTGCTCTGATGGTCTCAGTCGAACCCGAATCCCTTTAGAGGTCAGCCCAGTTTGGTGATTGTTGGGTTTCTTCTTGTAACGCCTGTCTGTGAATCCCCTGGCTTGAAGTTAGGAGGGGACCCGGGGTTTCACGAGATGTACTCTTGTCCCTATCTGCAGGTGCCGCGATTCCGATGTGGGGTCTAGCTTGAAGTGAGGCCCCGGATCCTATATGGCACTGTGCTGTCTGGCGCTGTGTGGTCAGGGAAGCTTGAAACTCTCCCCATCCAGGCTTCCAACGTGAAGTATGATCTTCCCTAGGGTCCTGCGCCCTGTGTGGCGTCTGTTCCGTGGGGAGCAGAGAACCCTCTCCCTGCGGCAACCGTTGTGAACTTCTCCTCCTTCCCACCGGAGCACCTGTAGATGCGACTGCTCCGCTGCTCTCCTACTGGAGAACTCCTCTAGACTGCCTGCCTTAGTGTGGTTGGCCCACTAGTTTTGTTAACTGTTGTGTGACTCCAAACTCCCCCTGCTGGCTGCACCTCCCCCTCCCAGGTTCTAAGCTAGTGGGACTGGGGCCCCTCTTGAGGGCATGCTGTAAATGCCTCTTTGTCGGCGACCCCTTTATTACCTGACCCTTTATTACCTGACCCAGTGGGAACAGGGCAACCTGGTGTGTATTTGAGTGTGTAAGTGGTGAAACCGGGACTGACCTCCTCAGGAACCGGATTTAGCATTATACCCAATGTTTGGTGCAATGATCTGTGGCGACTGAAGCCTCAGGGGCGCCACGCATACACACTACAATACTTTGATGTTGGCAGATCATAGTTCGCCTGCGCTGGACCCCAGTGTTGGCTTGTGTGCATGACATAAGACGCATCATGCACCCAGGCTTCAGAAGACGGAGGACAAGGATGGCCGAAAGAGGAGGCGCCCATTTGACCGATCTGCTCCGCACTGACCGTTTAGGTAAGTAATATAAAGTAATTATTGACGTTCTACACAGTGACCTTGGCTCTTCTATTCATTTTAACATTCTGTATATAAGGCCCCCAAATCTGTTGACAGGTTCCCTTTAAACTGAAGCGTCTTACTGTATTTTATTTTATTTTTATTTTTTTTTTATTTTTTTTTATTTCTCTCTCTCTCTCTCTCTCTCTTCTTTTTTTTTTTTATTTTTTTTTATTTTTAACCAGTCATCTTCTGTCTGCCTTTTTGAGCCTTGCCATTAACTTCATGTTTTTAGAAATCTGAAGCATTTACAAACTAAAGCCTGAAGTGATTTTTACATAGAAATGCATATGATTATTTTTTTGAGCGGTTTTCTTAGGATTTTCAGGCAGTTTCTACCTAAAAGAGATTATGTGCACATAGCCTTATAGGGGGGAAAAAGAAACCCAATGGGTGGATCATGATGGATCTAAAAAGCTACTCTTTATGTTTCTATCATGTAACAATGGAGCTCTAATTCCAGGTCAGACATAGCCCTCTATTGCTTTGAGATATTTTAATGTTATTTCTGTGGGAACCTGTTCACACTAGCACTATGAATCTCTGACATGTGTGCTGTTGTGCAGCCATAATCCTGCCATGAAAAGGAAGACATTTTTTTAATTGGCTGTGTTCTCAATCAATGGAGTCTGTCAGTTGCCTGTTTCATCAATATTACGATGGATCAGGCACGTAATCGTGGTCTGTGTTTGGTGTATAGTTCACTATTTCCCATGTAGTTATGTGAATTTCTTTTCAGTTTTTGTATTTACAGATCTGTTGGCAGATGATCAGTCTGTTCATCCAGCAGAGTTCAGAGACAAGTATATCATGTCAAAAACTCTTGGAAGGTAGGTGTACAATACTATAGTATGTTTAAAATAAATCCCAAACCTTTTGTAATGTAGTGTAGAAGAGTTTTGTGTATTTTCCTGAGCTTAATAGGACATCTCCTCCTGTAGGTATGTATTAAGATGTATACAATTACTGAATATTTTATTACCCAAAGGGCACTGCTGAGACTTTATGGAAGGGTTCAAAGCGTGGGACAGTATGTGTTCAGTTGACAAATGAAGAGGATATGTGTGCACTTTCCTGGACAACTACCATAGAAAAAATGAAGCATTTTATGGTGATCAGTGAAATCAATAAGCTACTGATTTTCCAAGTTTTCCCATCTACGAAGAATGGAGAGGTCTAATTTTTATCGTAGGTACACTTCAACTGGGGCATCCTGAATCCCCTCAAAAAATCCCAAAAATCATTGTATGATTTTTAATTATTTGCATTATCTTGCATAAAATAAACTTTGATACTATAGAAAAACAGAACATATTTTCTACAAAAACCTTTGTTTGCAATTACAGAAGTCAGATGTTTCCTGTAGTTCATGACCAAGTTTGCACACACTGCAGCAGGGATTTTGGCCCACTCCATACAGATCTTCTCCAGATCTTTCAGCTTTCGGGGCTGTCGCTGGGCAACATGGAGTTTCAGCGCCCTCCAAAGATTTTTTTATTGGTTTCAGGTCCGGAGACTGGCTAGGCCACTAAAAGTAAATGCTTCTCACGGAGCCACTCCTTAGTTTCCCTAGCTGTGTGTTTCATGTCATTGTCATGCTAGAAGACTCAGCGACGACCCATCTTCAGTGCTCTTATTGAGGGAAGAAGGCTGTTGGCCAAAATCTCGCGATACATGACCCCATCCATTTTCTTTTCAATACGGTGTCATCATGTCCCCTTTTCAGAAACCCGCCTCCCCCTCTCCCCCCAAAGTATGATTTTTCAACCCCCATGCTTCACAGTTAAAATAGTGTTTTTAGTATTCATCCTTCTTTCTTCAAGCACGGTGAGTGGAGTTGAGACCAAAATAGAACTTTTTGGTATCATGTGACCACATGATCTTCTCCCATTCCTCCTCCTGGATCATCCAGATGGTTATTGGCGAACTTAAAACTGGCCTGGACATGTGCTGGCATGAGCAGGGGGGCCTTGTGTGCCCTGCAGGATTTTAACCCATGACTGTATACTGTTACGAATGGTAATTCTTGAGACTGCAGTCCCAGCTGTCTTCAGGTCATTGACCAGGTCCTCCCATGTAGTTCTGGGCTGATTCCTGACCTTTCTCAGACTCCTCCTTACCCTACGAGGCAAGATCTTATATGGAGCGCCAAACCGAGTAAGACTGGTGGTCATCTTGTGTTTCTTTCATTTTCAAATAATATGCCAATAGTTGTAGCCATCTCACCAAGCTGCTTGCCTATTGTCCTGTAGGCCATCCCAGCCTTGTAAAGGTCTATAATTATGTCCCTGGTGTCCTTAGACAGCTCTTTGGTCTTGGCCATGGTGGTGAGTGGGGATTGAGTGTGTGGACAGGTGTCTTTTATACAGGTAATGAGTGCTGAGTAGGAGGGCTTCTTAAAGAAAAAATAACAGGTCTGTGAGAGCCAGAATTCTTTCAGGTTGGTAGGTGATCAAATAGTGATTTCATGCAAAATAACACAAATTAATTAGTTAAAAATCATACAATGGGATTTTCAGGATTTTTTGGGGCAGATTTTCTGTCACAATTGAAGTGTACCTACGATAAGAATTACAGATCTGTCCATTCTTTGTAGATGGGAAATCTTGCAATGTCAGCAGTGTATCAAATACCCATTTTCCAACTGTATGGGCCAGTTCCTAGAGAGAGTGTTAAAAATTGGACAATGCAATAATAAACAAAACTATATTACAGTAATGTACCGTAAGTTAGATTTTTCTTCCAGAGGATGGCGTTACATGGTAGGGAGCAAGGGTTCTGTATGCTCGGTGCTCATCTGCTTTATCCCACTGATCTGATCTCCCCTGTTTCTGCAGTGGCGCCTGTGGAGAAGTCAAACTGGCTTTTGAAAAAACTACCTGCAAAAAAGTTGCTGTGAAAATTATAAGTAAAATTAAGTTCTCTTTAAGTTCCTCACATCTTGTAAGTAAGCTTTCTTCAGACTCTCTTCTACTAGTTTTTACAAATCAATGGACACATATGTCACCAAAATAGATATATTATTTGTACATCTAATTAAGACAGCCACCATGTCTTGTCCACTCTGTCTCAAGGTCAAGTTCACTGTAGAAATATGATCCTGTGTCTACATACTTAGTGCATCTCCCTGGTGCCATCACCTGTATCTTGTACATGGTGGTGGAGGGGAATAATGTCTGCTATTTCCCAGGCCAGCCAGTAAATATCTGTACGCAAAAAGAAAGTTTCTCACAATATTGGACACATTAGGTTGATATTCTGAAGGAAACGAATAGGACACTTGGGAATGTCATAGCAAGTGTGCAACAGATTTGTAGCTACTCCCAAGATGTATTTTTTGCATAAAATAACAGTAAATATTAAAAGGGTTTATACTCGCTTGCTGCGTCTGTTTCTAGTGTCACTTCTTTTGGTCTCTGGTGATTTGTGACCTGCCAACAGCTCCAGTGTTTTATTGAGAAGTCTGGAATCACAACTCGATACATCTCTGAGAGCCTTGTTCTGGGTCTCTTAGTGATAAATTAAGTTCTTGTGAAGTAAAGGCCCCGTCACACTAAGCAACATCGCTAGCAACATCGCTGCTAACGAACAACTTTTGTGACGTTGCTAGCGATGTTGCTGTGTGTGACATCCAGCAACAACCTGGCCCCTGCTGTGAGGTCGTTGGTTGTTGCTGAATGTCCTGGGCCATTTTTTAGTTGTTGCTGTCCTGCTGTGAAGCACAGATCGCTGTGTGTGACAGCGAGACAGCAACAACTAAATGTGCAGGCAGCAGGAGCCGGCTTCTGCGGAGGCTGGTAACCAATGTAAACATCGGGTAACCAAGAAGCCCTGTCCTTGGTTACCCGATATTTACCTTTTGTTACCAGCCTCCGCCGCTCTCACTGTCAGTGCCGGCTCCTGCTCTGTGCACATGTAGCTGCAGCACACATCGGGTAATTAACCCGATGTGTGCTGTAACTAGGAGAGCAAGGAGCCAGCGCTAAGCATTGTGCGCTGCTCCCTGCTCTGTGCACATGTAGCTGCAGCACACATCGGGTAATTAACCCGATGTGTGCTGTAACTAGGAGAGCAAGGAGCCAGCGCTAAGCATTGTGCGCTGCTCCCTGCTCTGTGCACATGTAGCTGCAGCACACATCGGGTAATTAACCCGATGTGTGCTGTAACTAGGAGAGCAGGGAGCCAGCGCTCAGTGTGTGCTGCTCCCTGCTCTCTGCACGTGTAGCTCCGTGCGGTGGTAACCAAGGTAAATATCGGGTTGGTTACCCGATATTTACCTTAGTTACCAAGCGCAGCATCTTCCACGCGGCGCTGGTCACTGGTTGCTGGTGAGCTCACCAGCAACTCGTGTAGCCACGCTCCAGCGATCCCTGCCAGGTCAGGTTGCTGGTGGGATCGCTGGAGCGTCGCAGTGTGACATCTCACCAGCAACCTCCTAGCAACTTACCAGCGATCCCTATCGTCGTTGGGATCGCTGGTAAGTTGCTTAGTGTGACTGGACCTTAACTTCTGACTTCAGACCAGTCAGAAAGTACGGGCACGTGATAGTGCCATACGACCGGAGCTGCGCCGAAAAAGGATGAAACTGCCGGAGTGTAAGTATAATGTTAAGGGCAGGTGACAAGATTTACAACCAGTAAGTCACTTATTGCTTAACGGTCTATTCTTGAGTTTGGAAGTTATACCCTAGCTAAGGGATATGGGTTAAATTCAAGATTGCCAAGGGTGCAACTGCTGAAACCCCCCACTGTTTCTGAGAATTGGGGCTCTGTGGCGCGGTGGTCCATCATGCACACTCCAGCTCCATTCATTCTTAATATGGCCACTAAAGATAGCAGAGTGCTGGTCTTCATCAGTCCCATAAGAATGACTGGAGACCACCACTCCAATCACACGGGGCTCTTTAGAACCCTATTTCTTGGATTAAGGGTGCTTTACACGCTGCAACGTCGCTAGCGATCTCGTTAGCAATGTGACACGCCAGATCGCAGATAAGATTTGCCGAGATCGCACATAGGTCATTTTTTGTAGCCCCAGTCACATGTGCGATCTCAGCAAATTGTATGTGCGATTTGGCGTGTTACATCGCTAACGAGATCGCTAGCGATGTCGCAGTGTGTAAAGCACCCTTAAGTGGGAGTCGCAGCAGTTGCACCCCAGCGATCCTGAAGTTATCCCTTATCTCATAGATAAGGGAATAACTTCCAAACTTGAGAATATCCTTTTGAGAATTGAGTAGTCTCTCTGTACTTACTATTCTGAATAGAAAATTGTGGCGATGCATGTGTACTGAGAAATATTTTTAATGGGGCATTTAGTAACGTCCACTGGGATTTGGTCTCTGATGGCTTCGACCACTTGTATTCCCTGTTGCCTATGAATGGGAAATTACATGACTCAGCAGATGGCTTGAAGAGGAAGCTGCCAAATTGTTCCCGAAAGGCAGAACCCCTCAGGAAACCTCAAGCAATGCAACGCAACCGGTTCTTGACATTCAGAATGATGATTGTATTGTGCATGTCAGGGACCCCAAGTGGGTTTCCAGCTGACCACATCTCTACAAATTATAGTGTTTTAGTGGAACCCTAGTATTACTAGATCTTGGTACTATGAACAAAACCATGACAGGTAAGTACTTATGTCACACCAGTGCTGGATTCAGAGCTACATCGCTTAGTGATACTATACAATGTTCTGCATGCTGCTTCTGTATGTGCTACATAGAGAATAACAACAAAGAGCAGGAATCAATGTGTAGGACACATGATTGCAGCCAACTAATCTTCAGCTCTGAGACCACTGGCAGCTAGAGTCTGCACAATGGAAAACTGGTGACAAACGCAGAATACAAGTCATGTAATGGCCAGAAAGTCTTATTCCCCATGTGCACACACGACTGCTTATTCTGAAAAGTAATAGTTTAATTTTTTTTTTTTTCCCCCTACAGAACCAGTCCAGCTCGGTTGACACAGAAATTGAGATTCTAAAAAAAATAAATCATGTAAGAATAAAAAAAAATGTAATTTTTGTTAAAATTTAAAATTAATCAATGTTTGTTGTCCTAATTTTACACCTTGTAAGGTTTTTATGGTTTGTAAAATATTTGTACATCATGGGAATGTACACCTGTTGAATCCACCCCACTCCCTTTCTCCATCTTATTCATGACCTGGCACATTTTACATTTATTTTTCTTCCTTAAAAAAATGTTTCTATTGTTCCAATATTCACATTGTCATATATTTTTTTTTTTTTTAATATATATTTAGTTTATTTTCAATATCTGAAGGAAAGTGGGTGGAATATAAAGAAGTAAAAGGAAATCCATGTTTTCACTTTCTGACTTTTCTAAACTTGATAATGCCATATACTGTTTGCAGAATTATTAGGCAAATGAGTATTTTGATTACATGATACTTTTTTATACGTCTTGTCCTACTCCAAGCTGTATAGGCTTGAGAGCCAACTACCAATTAAGTAAATCAGGTGATGTGTATCTCTGTAATGAGGAGGAGTGTGATGTAATGACATCAACACCCTATATAAGGTGTGCTTAATTATTAGGAAACTTCCTTTCCTTTGGCAAAATGGGTCAGAAGAGAGATTTGACGGGCTCTGAAAAGTCCAAAATTGTAAGATGTCTTGCAGAGGGATGCAGCAGTCTTGAAATTGCTAAACTTTTGAAGCGTAATCACCAAACAATCAAGTGTTTCATGGCAAATAGCCAACAGGGTCGCAAGAAACGTGTTGGGCAAAAAAGGCGCAAAATAACTGCCTATGAATTGAGGAAAATCAAGCGTGAAGCTCCCAAGATGCCATTTGCCACCAGTTTGGCCATATTTCAGAGCTGCAACGTTACTGGAGTAATAAAAAGCACAAGGTGTGCCATACTCGAGGACATGGCCAAGGTAAGGAAGGCTGAAAAATGACCACCTTTGAACAAGAAACATAAGATAAAATGTCAAGACTGGGCCAAGAAATATCTAAAGACTGATTTTTCAAAGGTTTTATGGGCTGATGAAATGAGAGTGACTCTTGATGGGCCAGATGGATGGGCCAGAGGCTGGATCAGTAAAGGGCAGAGTGCTCCACTCCGACTCAGATGCCAGCAAGGTGGAGGTGGGGTACTGGTATGGGCTGGTATCATCAAAGATGAACTTGTGGGACCTTTTCGGGTTGAGGATGGAGTGAAGCTCAACTCCCAGACCTACTGCCAGTTTCTGGAAGACCACTTCTTCAAGCAGTGGTACGGGAAGAAGTCGGTATTGTTCAAGAAAAACATGATTTTCATGCAGGACAATGCTCCATCACATGCATCCAACTACTCCACAGTGTGGCTGGCCAGTAAAGGTCTAAAAGATGAAAAAATAATGACATGGCCCCCTTGTTCACCTGATCTGAACCCCTTAGAGAACCTATGGTCCCTCATAAAATGTAAGATCTACAGGGAGGGAAAACAGTACACCTCTCTGAACAGTGTCTGGGAGGCTGTGGTGGCTGCTGTATGCAATGTTGATTGTAAGCAGATCAAGCAACTGACGTAATCTGTGGATGGTAGGCTGTTGAGTGTCATCATAAAGAAAGGTGGGTATATTGGCCACTAATTTTTTGGGGTTTTTGTTTTTGCATGTCAAATGTTTATTTCTAAATTTTGTGCAGTTATATTGGTTTACCTGATGAAAATAAACAAGTGAGATGGGAATATATTTGGTTTTTATTATGTTGCCTAATAATTCTGCACAGTAATAGTTACCTGCACAAACAGATATCCTCCTAAGATTGCCAAATCTAAAAAAAACCACTCCAACATCCAAAAATATTAAGCTTTGATATTTATGAGTTTTTTGGGTTGATTTGAACATTAGTTATTGATCAATAATAAAAAAAATCCTCTAATATAAAACTTGCCTAATAATTCTGCACACGGTGTATGTGTATTTTTAGTTTGTTAAAAAAAAGTGAGTGATTTGAATTTTTATGTTTTGTGTTTTAATCTTTCACTGCATATGATCTTCAGATTGCTTGTGGTTTATATAGTATAAAGCTTGTTTGATAAGGAACTTGACCACCAGATCTTGGCTCAGTATGCACAATGAATCTAAAATCTAAACACATGTTCAAATGGCAGGTATTTGTAATGTAAAAAAAAATCATACAAAGAATCCTCATTATAGAACTACATAGCTCTGTACTGGTCAAGTGACAACTTAAGAAAAGCCCCTTTTATAAGAAACAGTAATCTTGTACGCATGGTTTACTTTAGGATCATAGCTGCTATTTTTTTTGTCTCTCTTCAGTACAAGTCAGAATTGTGATGTATTATTCGGAGGCAGTGCTTGATATTTTTTTTTTTTTTTTCTTTGTCGCTCCATTGGGAGACCCAGACAATTGGGTGTATAGCTTCTGCCTCCGGAGGCCACACAAAGTATTACACTTAAAAAAGTGTAACCCCTCCCCTCTGCCTATACACCCTCCCGTGGATCACGGGCTCCTCAGTTTTATGCTTTGTGTGGAAGGAGGCACACATCCACTCATGCATTCTCATATTAGTTATGTTGGTTGGAAGAAAAGAGGGCCCCCACGGGGCCCCCGGCATGTTCCCTTCTCACCCCACTACGTCGGCGGTGTTGTTAAGGTTGAGGTACCCATTGTGGGTACAAAGGCCGGAGCCTCATGCCGTCTCCTTCACCATCCCTTAGCGGCTCTGGGAGAAGTGGGATCCTGAGCGGTCATCCATTTACTGGGACCGTGCTCCCTCCGCAGCCCCTGTGGGAATCTGCCGGATCGGAGTCTATTCAACCTCAGGGACCGGGCCCTGCAACTCTAAGGTACTCTGTGTCCCCATAGGGGACTGTGCAGGGAGCGCACCTTCTTCCCGGACGCTGCGGCAGCTGCTGAATTCAGAAGGCCGGCGGACTTCCGTCGGTGGCTGGAGGGCAGGCAGATCCGTATCCAGTCGGACAACGCCACTGCCGTCGCATACATCAACCACCAAGGCGGCACTCGCAGTCGTCAAGCCTTCCAGGAAGTCCGGCAGATTCTGCAGTGGGTGGAAGCCACAGCCTCCACCATCTCCGCAGTTCACATCCCGGGCGTAGAAAACTGGGAAGCAGATTTTCTCAGTCGTCAGGACATGGATGTGGGGGAATGGTCTCTACATCCAGAAGTGTTTCGAGAGATCTGTCGCCGCTGGGGAACGCCGGACGTCGATCTCATGGCGTCACGGCACAACAACAAAGTCTCGGCATTCATGGCTTGGTCTCTAGATCACAGAGCTCTGGCGGCGGATGCGTTAGTTCAGGATTGGTCGCAGTTTCGACTGCCTTACGTATTTCCTCCTCTGGCGATGCTGCCCAGAGTGTTACGCAAGATCAGATCCGACTGCCGTCGCGCCATTCTCGTCGCTCCAGATTGGCCGAGGCGGTCGTGGTACCCGGATCTGTGGCATCTCACGGTGGGACAACCGTGGGCGCTTCCAGACCGCCCAGACTTGCTGTCACAAGGGCCGTTTTTCCATCTGAATTCTGTGGCCCTCAACCTGACTGTGTGGCCATTGAGTCCTGGCTCCTAGCGTCTTCAGGGTTATCTCAGGATGTCATTGCCACCATGAGACAGGCCAGGAAGCCAACGTCCGCCAAGATCTATTACAGGTCTTGGCAAATCTTCTTATCCTGGTGCTCTGATAACGGTTTGTCTCCATGGCCGTTTGCCTTACCCACTTTTCTTTCATTCCTTCAATCCGGAATGGACAAGGGTTTGTCACTCGGCTCTCTCAAGGGCCAAGTATCGGCGCTCTCCGTATTTTTTCAAAAGCGCCTAGCCAAGCTTCCGCAGGTCCGCACGTTCCTGCAGGGAGTTTGCCACATAGTCCCACCTTACAAACGTCCGCTGGAACCCTGGGATCTTAACAGGGTGCTAACGGCTCTTCAGAAACCACCTTTCGAGCCGCTGCGGGATGTCTCTTTATCACGTCTTTCGCAGAAGGTGGCCTTTCTAGTGGCAGTTACATCACTCCGGAGAGTGTCTGAGCTTGCAGCGCTGTCATGCAAAGCCCCCTTCCTGGTGTTTCACCAGGATAAGGTGGTTCTGCGTCCAGTCCCGGATTTTCTCCCTAAGGTGGTATCTCCTTTTCATCTCAATCAAGATATCTCCTTGCCTTCATTTTGCCCTAATCCAATTCACCAATGTGAAAAGGATTTGCACTCTTTGGATCTAGTGAGAGCACTCCGGTTCTACGTGTCTCGTACGGCGCCCCTGCGTCGTTCAGATGCGCTCTTTGTCCTTGTCGCTGGCCAGCGTAAGGGTTCGCAGGCTTCCAAGTCAACCTTGGCTCGGTGGATCAAGGAACCGATTCTCGAAGCCTACCGTTCTTCTGGGCTTCTGCTTCCTTCAGGACTGAAAGCCCATTCTACCAGAGCCGTGGGTGCGTCCTGGGCATTGCGGCACCGGGCTACGGCTCAGCAGGTGTGTCAGGCAGCTACGTGGTCTAGTCTGCACACTTTCACGAAACACTATCAAGTGCATACCTATGCTATGGTTGACCTCCACCTTGCTTTGCACCCCAATTTGGGATGTATTCCATCTGTCTAGATTTTGGCGGTTGGTGACTGTTCACATTAAGTCATCAGGCTTTGTCCACAGGCTATTTACTTCATGCAGCATTTGCTTGGACCTGTCCCGCCCACAGCCATGACTCAGTCATGGGTACGGGATTGAAATAGACCAGGTGAGTGCTGCTAAGAGCAGTTCTACTATTCATATGTGAGGCCGTATGGCACATTTTATAAAAATATTTTAGTGTAGGACTGCTTCAAATGAGATTTGCCGTGACGTGGCGAAGCAGCTCAAGAAATTGCAATTTTTTGCCAAAAATCTCAAAATTTTTAAAATAAGTACAGTTTGGAATGTTTAGTGCTGTAGTGCACATTTGGTGCTGCTTTTTTGTTTTTTCGCCAGTTTAGGTAGGCGAGTCCTTCAGGCGGCGGTTGCCCACCTGTAAGAGGGGGCCGTCGCGGCTCTTTTTATTGAGGTATTCTTTTACCCACCCAGGGACTGCTTTTGGACGTCCCAATTGTCTGGGTCTCCCAATGGAGCGACAAAGAAGGGAATTTTGTTTACTTACCGTAAATTCCTTTTCTTCTAGCTCCTATTGGGAGACCCAGCACCCGCCCCTGTTCCCTTCGGGCTGGTTGTTCTTTTGTGTACACATGTTGTTCATGTTGAATTGTTCTTTTGGTTCATGGTTTTCAGTTCTCCGAACATCCTTCGGATTGAATTTACCCTAGACCAATTTATAAGTTTTCTCCTTCCTGCTTTTGCACCAAAACTGAGGAGCCCGTGATCCACGGGAGGGTGTATAGGCAGAGGGGAGGGGTTACACTTTTTTAAGTGTAATACTTTGTGTGGCCTCCGGAGGCAGAAGCTATACACCCAATTGTCTGGGTCTCCCAATAGGAGCTAGAAGAAAAGGAATTTACGGTAAGTAAACAAAATTCCCTTCTTTAAATGCAATGTATAAAATGTGTTTTTCTTCATGCAGCCTTGCTTAATTAAGATTGAAGACGTCATCGACTCGGATGATCACTTTTACATTGTGCTAGAAATGTGAGTACATACAGTAAGGCCCATTTCTGATCCAAAACCTTTTATCTTCAGTGTGAACCATTTAACCCCTTCACGACCGCAGGCAGTAAAGTTACATCGTATTTTTACCTGACTTAACGACCAGGGACGTAACTTTACTGCCTAAAATTCATTTGATTGCCGTGGCCACAGCAAGAGCTTTCAAATGATGTTCCCTGCTGTTTCTTACAGCAGGGGACCTTTGCTTGACCTCGGCGGGGAGGGGGGGGTAGCATCGAAACCCCCCATCGATGAATGCTGTAATTGGCTGTTGAAATCTGAACTGTCAGTCACAGCGATTGCACTGTTGTGGGCTAAAAATATGCCCCAAAAAGTGTGAACCTGTGAGATCCAGCTATGAAGTGCTACACCAGCGTCAGATCATAGCTGGAAACCAGCAGACATGGCGCCCCCACCCTTTGCAGCACTGATTGTAGCGATCGTGCTATGACGCGCAATCACTCCAATCAGCGTGCAGGGTGGGCGGTCTGACCTGGGGGTGACCGCCCTCCCCAGGCTTTTTTTGACCTGGAGAGCCCTCCCCCAGCATGTCTGCGCCATGCCCTGTTGGTACTTGTAACTTGTAGTTCCACGCCACCGCCGTTCGATCGCCGCTTCCTGATCTTGCTGCCTTTGTAAATACATTGGAACCTCGCTTAACGAGTAACCCACTTAACAAGAATTTCGCTTAACAAGCAAAGCTTTCTGTAAATTTGTAACTCGATTTACGAGAAAGCTTTGCTGTATGAGCAAAATCCTCACCGCACACACTTCCGGTTCCGTACATCCACCGCGCTCTGACCCGCACTTGCAGTCCACATAAAAACACACATGTGCGCACAAAACACACACACCAACACACACGCACGCACACACATACAGTATTATGCTCACCTTACCTTCCAATCCACCGCCGGTCTCATGGTTCTTGTAGTTCCTGGGTACATTGCGACGTCCTCGCGGCGAACTACAAGACCCGGGAGGCCTGCGATGGAACGGAAGGTAAGGTGAGCATATAATATAGTGTAACTTCCGTTTCATCGTCGGCCTCCTGGGTCCTGTAGTTCACCGCTCCACTCCAGGCTGTACATTGGCATCCATAGCGACGAAGCAGGAACTTCCTGTCACCGCTACGCAAAGGCAGCGCGCTGGCCAATCAGAGGCAAGCAGCTCTGCCTTTGACGTCAGCGCTCTGACCGCGGAAGTTCCTCCCTCGTCATTATGGTAATGCGATACACAGCCCAACCCCGTACCAGAGAACAGCAAGTCCCAGGAGACCGGCGATTGAACGGAAGGTAAGGTGAGCATAATGTGTGCGTTTGTGTGTGTTTGTACGTGTTTGTGTGCGTTTGTGCATGTGTGGAATGACAGGACAGAATAGGGGACATTTAACTCGTTGTGGAACGAATTATCTGCATTGCAATGATTTTCCTATGGGAAATCTTGCTTTGCTGAACGAGTAACTTGGTTAACTAGCACAGTCCCAGAACGGATTGTTCTCGTTAAGCAAGGTTCCACTGTATTGCCCTTGCGCACTTCAATGCTGACCCTGCGCGCTCCCGATCTGTGCCCACTCAAGTCCCCACCCACCAATCTGCTGGTCCCCCTCGATCTGCCTCCCATCTGCTCTCCCTGCATTCTTTCCTCCTGCGGTCGGTGCACTCCTTCCCTTGGCTTCTGCTGTTCCCCTCCGACGTCCCCTGCCAGCTGCCACCGGGTCATCCAAGGTCTTCTGCGTGTGAGGTCCGATCGCATCTGCCTCAATCGCTAGGTCCTCGCTGAGCTGTCTTTCTTACTGTCTGCTCCTGTAATAAGCCATCCCATATTTGTTTGATCCGTACTCAATATAATTTTTTTTGTCCGCATCCACGTCGCCTTTTTTTGCACCTCATCCCTGTGCATCCTGCAGCGGCCTATCAGTGATGCATATCACTGCTCTGCATCCATGCATTTGAAAAGTAAAATAATTCTCTCTCCCTTACAAGCTCTGCCGTGCGCCCAAACAATTGATTTCCACCACATATGAGGTATCTGCGTACTCGGGAGAAATTGTACAATACATTTTATGGTGCATTTTTTTCCCCTGATACCCTTGTGAAAATGCAAAGTTTTATGGCTAAAGTAACATTTTTGTGTATCAAAAGTAAAATTTTCATTTTTTTTTCCTTCAACATTGCTTTGGTTCCTGTGAAGCACCTAAAAGTTTAATAAACAACTTGGATATGGTTTCAAATAGTTTGAGGGGTGCAGTTTTTAGAATAGTGTCACTATATTTGGTATTTTCAGTCACTTAGGCCTCTGAAATGCACTTCAAATTTGATGTGGTCCCTAAAAAAAAATAAAAAAATAAAATAAAAAATGGTCCTGCAAATTTGGTTGGAAAAATAAGAAATTGCTAATGTACTTTGAGCCCTTCTAACTTCCTAACAACAAAATCGCGCTGGTGTAAAGTAGACATGGGGGAAATATTATTTAGTAACTATTTTGTGGCACATGCCGTATTTTTCGGACTATAAGACGCACCGGACTATAAGACGCACCCTGGTTTTAGAGGAGGAAAATAGGAAAATAAAATTTTAAGCAAAAAATGTGGTCATGACACACTGTCATGGGGCGAGGATCTGCTGCTGACACTGTTATGGGGGTAATGTCCCCAAATTCTCTACTAAGGTGCCGCATCCTGGTAATGATCCTCCCTGCCTGGTATATACAGTATATGTCCCTCATCCTGCTATATACCGTAATCCTGCCATATGGCCGCATCCTGCTATATACTGGCATGTGGCCGCATCCTGCTATATAACCTATCATGGCATATGGCCCCATCTGGCTCATAATATGCCCCCATCTGGTTTATAATATGCCCCCATCTGGCTCATAATATGCCCCCATCCTGCTAATAATATGCCCCCATCCTGCTCATAATATGCCCCCATCCTGCTCATAATATGCCCCCATTTTGCTCATAATATGCCCCCATTTCTTTTTCGCTCCTAATTGGGAGACCCAGACAGTGGGTGTATAGCTACTGCCTCTGGAGGCCGCACAAAGAACTACACTTAAAAGTGTAAGGCCCCTCCCCTTCTGGCTATACACCCTCCCGTAGGAGTACGGATTCCTCAGTTTTAGCTTTGTGCGAAGGAGGTCAGACACGCACGCATAGCTCCATTGTTTTTAGTCAGCAGCAGCTGCTGACTATGTCGGATGGAAGAAAAGAGGGCCCATACAGGGCTCCCAGCATGCTCCCTTCTCACCCCACTGTATGTCGGAGGTGTTTGTAAGGTTGAGGTACCCATTGCGGGTACGGTGGCTGGCGCCCACATGCTGATTCCTTCCCCATCCCTTTTTACAGGGCTCTGGGTGAAGTGGGATTTACTGGTCTCCAGGCACTGAGACCGTGCTCCATCTACAGCCCCTGGAGAAGATGCTGGATGGAGCGGAGTACATCAGGGACATGGCCCTGCTTCCTCAAGGTACTCTGTGTCCCCGTGCATTTGGCGCTCACACCGCAGCATGCTGGGTGTTGTAGTGCGCCGGGGACATCAGCGCTGCGGCGCTTGTGCCATGGCCTCATTCAGCTCGCTGAAGCAGGCACACTTTTGGGGAACGGTCGCGCCGGCCGCTGGGACTGCGGCGCGGCTGGCACTTGTGGTGCGCCGGGGACTTCAGCGCGGGCCGCGCTTTTACGGCGGCCGCGCTGATAACTCGAGTCCCCGGCTTTTGCGGCCTAGTTCCGTTCGTTCCCGCCCCCAGACCTGCCAGTCAGGAGAGGGGCGGGACGCTGGTCAGTGCATCAGCGCTGAGGGCTGGAGTCGTTTTTACATACTCCAGCCCTCACAATAGGCACAGAGGGGACACTGTTTCCCGCACTTTTGTTTGGGAACTCCCACGGGCCGCCCCTCTCCACAGACGCCGGCAGCCATTCCTGCTGACACGCTGAACTACAGAGGGGAGCCGGGGAGACCCAGACAAGGAATTCTGCGCCTCTTACCCGCTATTCAGCGGGCGGTAAGCAGCCCTCTGGGCTCACCCCCTCTTGTGCCAGTAGTAATCTTAGTATTTTGTTCCTGCAAATACTTTGTACTGCATAGCGCTGGTCGCCCTTTGGCTATAGACTCTCTCACATTGCAGAGAGCCAACAGCATGTCGTCCACAAAACGCAAGGGTGCTAAGGCACAGACATTATATGCTTCCTGTACCGCATGTGGGACTTTTCTACCGGCAGGCTCCACTGACCCCCATTGTGTGCAGTGCTCGGCCCCTGCGGCACTTGCACAGTCGGGACCTCTGCTGGACGTGACCCAGGGTGTACCACCTGTGAATGCTGTCCAGGTGACAGGAACTGAGTTTACGGCTTTTGCTGACAGAATGTCTCTCACTATGTCACAAATTCTTGACACATTGCGAGCTAGGCCTGTACTTCAGGCCACGGACACTGTGCAATCATTGCCCCCTGGTCCCCCTCAGCTGAATTACTTCCAAGCTCCGGGACGGGCACATACACCTCAGGGTGAAGACTCTGACTCGGACGATGGCCCCAGGCAACCTAAGCGGGCTCGCTATGAGGGGCCTTCACATTCATCTCAATGGTCAGGATCCCAGCGAGATGAATCTATGGGTGATGAGGCGGACGTAACTGATCAGGATTCTGATCCTGGGACCGTTCTCAATCTAGATACACCAGATGGTGACGCCATAGTTAATGATCTTATAGCGTCCATCAATAAGATGTTAAATATTTCCCCACCAGCTCCTCTTGTAGAGGAGTCAGCTTCGCAGCACGAGAGAATCCATTTCAGATATCCTAAGCGTACATTAAGCACTTTTCTGGACCACGCTGACTTTAGAGACGCAATCCAGAAACCCCACGCTTATCCGGAAAGGCGTTTTTCTAAACGGCTTAAAGATACACGCTATCCTTTTCCCCCTGAGGTGGTCAAGGGTTGGACCCAGTGTCCAAAAGTGGATCCTCCAATTTCCAGGCTTGCAGCTAGATCCTTGGTTGCAGTTGAAGATGGAGCGGCACTTAAAGATGCCACTGACAGGCAGATGGAGCTCTGGCTGAAATCCATCTATGAAGCTATTGGAGCGTCGTTAGCGCCATCTTTTGCTGCCGTATGGGCACTCCAAGCTATCTCAGCCGGGCTTGTGCAAGTCGACTCAGTCACACGTGCATTTGCCCCGCAGGTAGCACCATTGACCTCGCAAATGGCGGCATTCGCGTCGTACGCGATTAATGCTGTTCTTGACGCTACAAGCCGCACGGCAGTGGCGTCAGCCAACTCCGTTGTTTTGCGTAGGGCCCTGTGGTTGAGACACTGGAAGGCAGATTCTCATTCCAAGAAGTGCTTAACCAATTTGCCTTTTTCTCGTGACCGATTGTTTGGAGAGCGTTTGGATGAAATCATCAAACACTCCAAGGGTAAGGACTCATCCTTACCGCAACACAGACAAAACAAACCCCAACAGAGGAGGGGTCAGTCTGGTTATCGGTCCTTTCGAGGACCGGGCAGGTCCCAATTCTCCTCGTCAAAAAAGACTCAAAAAGATCAGAGACGCTCAGATTCTTGGAGGTCTCAGTCACGCCCAAAAAAGACAGCCGGAGGAACCGTTGCCAAGACGGCGTCCTCATGACTTGCAGTCTCCGATTCCCACACCCTCGGTCGGTGGGAGGCTTTCCCACTTTGGCGACATTTGGCTGTCACGCGTCAAAGACCGTTGGGTGAGGGATATTCTGTCTCACGGGTACAGGATAGAGTTCAGTTCTCGTCCGCCAACTCGTTTCTTCAGAACTTCTCCACCACCAGACCGAGCCGATGCTCTGTTGCAGGCGGTGGCCGCTCTAAAGGCGGAAGGAGTGGTGACCTCCGTCCCTCTTCAGGAACAAGGTCACGGTTTTTACTCCAATCTGTTTGTGGTCCCAAAAAAGGACGGATCGTATCGACCCGTCCTGGATCTAAAGTTGCTCAACAGACACGTAAAAGTCAGGAGGTTCCGGATGGAATCCCTACGCTCCGTCATAGCCTCAATGTCTCAAGGAGATTTTCTAGCATCAATAGATATCAAAGATGCGTATCTCCACGTGCCGATTGCGCCAGAGCATCAGCGTTTCCTACGCTTCGTCATACACGACGAACACCTGCAGTTCGTAGCGTTACCTTTCGGTCTGGCAACAGCCCCCCGGGTCTTCACCAAGGTCATGGCAGCAGTAGTAGCTGTTCTGCACTCGCAAGGTCACTCGGTCATCCCGTATCTAGACGACCTGCTTATAAAGGCACCCTCTCAAGAGGCATGCCAACACAGTCTGAAGGTGGCACTAGACACTCTCCAGAGTTTCGGGTGGATTATCAACTTTCCAAAGTCTCATCTAACCCCGACCCAATCTCTGACTTATCTTGGCATGGAGTTTCATACTCTCTCAGCGATAGTGAAGCTTCCACTGGACAAGCAGTGTTCGCTACGGACAGGAGTGCAATCTCTCCTTCAGAGTCAGTCGCACTCACTGAGGCGCCTCATGCATTTCCTAGGAAAGATGGTAGCAGCGATGGAGGCGGTCCCGTTCGCGCAGTTTCATCTGCGCCCTCTACAATGGGACATTCTACGCCAATGGGATGGGAAATCGACGTCCCTCGACAGGACTGTCTCCCTCTCTCAGACTGCCAAGGACTCTCTGCGTTGGTGGCTTCTCCCCACCTCATTGTCACAGGGAAAGTCGTTCCTACCCCCATCCTGGGCAGTGGTCACGACGGATGCGAGCCTATCAGGGTGGGGAGCGGTGTTTCTCCACCACAGGGCTCAGGGGACGTGGACTCAGGAAGAGTCCACCCTGCAGATCAATGTTCTGGAAATCAGAGCAGTCTATCTTGCTCTGCGAGCCTTCCAACAATGGCTGGAAGGCAAGCAGATTCGGATTCAGTCGGACAATTCCACGGCGGTGGCGTACATCAACCACCAAGGGGGAACACGCAGTCGCCAAGCCTTTCAAGAAGTCCGGCGGATTTTGACGTGGGTGGAAAGCAAAGCGTCCACCATATCCGCAGTTCACATTCCAGGCGTGGAAAACTGGGAAGCAGACTTTCTCAGTCGCCAGGGCATGGACGCAGGAGAATGGTCCCTTCACCCGGACGTGTTTCAGCAGATCTGTTGCCGCTGGGGGACGCCGGACGTCGATCTGATGGCGTCACGGCACAACAACAAGGTCCCAGTTTTCATGGCACGGTCTCACGATCACCGAGCGCTGGCGGCAGACGCCTTGGTTCAGGATTGGTCGCAATTCCGACTACCCTATGTGTTCCCACCTCTAGCATTGTTACCCAGAGTTCTCAGGAAAATCAGGTCCGACTGCCATCGAGCCATTCTCGTCGCTCCAGACTGGCCAAGAAGGTCGTGGTACCCGGATCTGTGGCATCTCACGGTAGGCCAACCGTGGGCACTACCAGACCGTCCAGATTTACTGTCTCAAGGGCCGTTTTTCCATCTGAATTCTGCGGCCCTGAACCTGACTGTGTGGCCATTGAGTCCTGGATCCTAGCGGCCTCAGGTTTATCTCATGAAGTTGTTGCCACAATGAGACAGGCTAGGAAACCATCCTCAGCTAAGATCTATCACAGGACGTGGAAGATATTCTTAGCTTGGTGCTTGGCTCAGGGAGTTTCTCCCTGGCCATTTGCATTGCCAATTTTTCTTTCCTTCCTGCAGTCTGGGTTGGAAAAAGGTTTGTCGCTTAGCTCTCTTAAGGGTCAAGTCTCCGCGCTATCCGTATTCTTTCAGAAGCGCTTGGCACGGCTTTCTAAAGTACGCACGTTTCTCCAAGGAGTTTGTCATATCGTTCCTCCTTACAGACGGCCATTGGAACCCTGGGATCTAAACAAGGTTCTCATTGCTCTCCAGATGCCGCCTTTCGAGCCTTTGAAAGAGGTTTCCCTTTCTCGGCTTTCACAAAAAGTAGTTTTTCTTGTGGCGGTCACGTCTCTTCGAAGAGTGTCCGAGCTAGCGGCGTTATCTTGCAAATCTCCCTTCCTGGTGTTTCACCAAGACAAGGTAGTACTGCGTCCAATTCCAGAGTTTTCTCCCAAGGTGGTTTCTTCCTTTCATCTCAATCAGGATATCACTTTGCCATCTTTGTGTCCGCATCCAGTTCACCAATTTGAAAAAGGTTTACATCTGTTGGACCTGGTGAGAGCACTCAGGATTTACATTTCTCGCACGGCGTCTCTGCGCCGTTCTGATGCGCTCTTTGTCCTAGTCGCTGGTCAGCATAAGGGATCGCAAGCTTCCAAATCCACCCTGGCGCGGTGGATCAAGGAACCAATTCTTCACACATACCGTTCTGCTGGGCTTCCGATTCCATCTGGACTGAAGGCCCATTCTACCAGAGCCGTGGGTGCGTCCTGGGCATTGCGGCATCAGGCTACGGCTCAGCAGGTGTGCCAGGCGGCTACCTGGTCGAGTCTGCACACGTTTACCAAACACTATCAAGTGCATACCTACGCTTCGGCAGATGCCAGCCTAGGTAGACAGGTCCTTCAGGCGGCGGTGGCCCACCTGTAGGAAAGGGCTGTCTGACAGCCCGTTCATGTGGTATCTTTTTACCCACCCAGGGACTGCTTTTGGACGTCCCACTGTCTGGGTCTCCCAATTAGGAGCGAAAAAGAAGAAGGGAATTTTGTTTACTTACCGTAAATTCCTTTTCTTCTAGCTCCAATTGGGAGACCCAGCACCCGCCCTATTTGTTCTTAGGGTTTCGTTTTTCGGGTGCACATGTTGTTCATGTTGTTTCTTAAGTTCTCCGATCTTATCGGATTGAATTTGTTTTTGAAACTGTTATTGGCTTTCCTCCTTGCTTTGGTACTAAAACTGAGGAATCCGTACTCCTACGGGAGGGTGTATAGCCAGAAGGGGAGGGGCCTTACACTTTTAAGTGTAGTTCTTTGTGCGGCCTCCAGAGGCAGTAGCTATACACCCACTGTCTGGGTCTCCCAATTAGAGCTAGAAGAAAAGGAATTTACGGTAAGTAAACAAAATTCCCTTCTTTGCTCATAATATGCCCCCATCCGGCTCATAATATGCCCCCATCCGGCTCATAATATGCCCCCATCCGGCTCATAATATGCCCCCATCCGGCTCATAATATGCCCCCATCCGGCTCATAATATGCCCCCATCCGGCTCATAATATGCCCCCATCCGGCTCATAATATGCCCCCATCCGGCTCATAATATGCCCCCATCCGGCTCATAATATGCCCCCATCCGGCTCATAATATGCCCCCATCCGGCTCATAATATGCCCCCATCCGGCTCATAATATGCCCCCATCCGGCTCATAATATGCCCCCATCCGGCTCATAATATGCCCCCATCCGGCTCATAATATGCCCCCATCCGGCTCATAATATGCCCCCATCCGGCTCATAATATGCCCCCATCCGGCTCATAATATGCTCCCATCCGGTTCATAATATGCCCCCATCTGGCTCATAATATGCCCCCATCTGGCTCATAATATGCCCCCATCTGGCTCATAATATGCCCCCATCTGGCTCATAATATGCCCCCATCTGGCTCATAATATGCCCCCATCTGGCTCATAATATGCCCCCATCTGGCTCATAATATGCCCCCATCTGGCTCATAATATGCCCCCATCCGGCTCATAATATGCCCCCATCTGGCTCATAATATGCCCCCATTTTGCTCATAATATGCCCCCATCCGGCTCATAATATGCCCCCATCCGGCTCATAATATGCCCCCATCCGGCTCATAATATGCCCCCATCCGGCTCATAATATGCCCCCATCCGGCTCATAATATGCCCCCATCCGGCTCATAATATGCCCCCATCCGGCTCATAATATGCCCCCATCCGGCTCATAATATGCCCCCATCCGGCTCATAATATGCCCCCATCCGGCTCATAATATGCCCCCATCCGGCTCATAATATGCCCCCATCCGGCTCATAATATGCCCCCATCTGGCTCATAATATGCCCCCATCTGGCTCATAATATGCCCCCATCTGGCTCATAATATGCCCCCATCTGGCTCATAATATGCCCCCATCTGGCTCATAATATGCCCCCATCTGGCTCATAATATGCCCCCATCTGGCTCATAATATGCCCCCATCCGGCTCATAATATGCCCCCATCCGGCTCATAATATGCCCCCATCTGGCTCATAATATGCCCCCATCTGGCTCATATGCCCCCATCTGGCTCATAATATGCCCCCATCTGGCTCATAATATGCCCCCATCTGGCTCATAATATGCCCCCATCTGGCTCATAATATGCCCCCATCTGGCTCATAATATGCCCCCATCTGGCTCATAATATGCCCCCATCTGGCTCATAATATGCCCCCATCCGGCTCATAATATGCCCCCATCCTGGTGTATGGCCGCATCCTGTGGCACATAAAAAAAATAAACGTTCATACTCACCTCACTTTACCTCATTCCCTGCAGCATCGCTCGTCCTCCCGTCTGTGTCAGCGGCAGCGCTGATTGGAGCCGTCCCCATTACCCTGCTGGATCGCGATCATCTCCTGTGTCTGTGCCAGTGTCCCGGCGGCTGCGTGTGGACACGTGCGCACTGCGCACAGCGATGACGTGATCGCTGTGCGCGCCGCTAGTCTCCACTCAGCCGCCGGCACAAACACAGGAGATGATCGCGATCCAGCAGGGTAATGGGGACGGCTCCAATCAGCGGCGCTGCCGCTGACACAGACGGGAGGACGAGCGATGCTGCAGGGGAACGGTGAGTACTGTACACTGATTCACTGCTCCCCGCGCTGATGATGATGCACGGGGTGCAGTGAATACAGCCGCACATGATCACTCCAGGCCGTAGTTGCCAGGGGTGATCATGCGAGCCGGCTGTTTATCCCCCGCCCATCATCCCGCCCACCTGTCAGCGCCGGCTTCAGCGCTGAGGGATGATGGGCGGGGGATGGGCGTGCATATTAAATGAGCGGGTCCACGTGGTCACGGCAGGCTGCTACAGCCTGCTCGTGCCCCCGATGACCCGCTCCACCGCAGCACCCACATTCCCCGCAGCCACATTCAGACCATAAGACGCACCCCCCACTTTCCCCCAACATTTGGGGGGAAAAAAGTGCATCTTATGGTCCGAAAAATACAGTATGTCTTGGATTTATGGGCATAAAATTTCCATGTTTTAAAATTTCACAGTTTTTTACATTTTTGCCAAAGTTCCAAAATTTTCACAAACCCAAAAAAT
This sequence comes from Anomaloglossus baeobatrachus, assembly GCF_048569485.1. Classification (NCBI taxonomy): domain Eukaryota; kingdom Metazoa; phylum Chordata; class Amphibia; order Anura; family Aromobatidae; genus Anomaloglossus; species Anomaloglossus baeobatrachus. The sequence continues at coordinate 687,950,581 of NC_134353.1, read as the reverse complement.
ATTGTCCTAAATTTACCACGGTCATGAAGTGCAATATGTCTAAAAAAATAAAAACAATGTCAGAATCGCCGGGATCCATTGAAGCGTTCCAAAATTATAACCTGTCAGAATTGCAAAAAATGGCCCGGTCATTAGGGTGTTTTAGTGGCCGGGGGTGAAGGGGTTAATTAGCTCAGTTTGATCATAAGTAAGGGCTAGCCTCATTGTACCCCATAGGACTTCTTTTGTTTTACTATACAGTGAGGAAAATAAGTATTTGATACACTGCCGATATTACAAGTCTTCCACCAACAAAGAAGGAAGAGGTCTGTAATTGTTATCATAGGTACACTTCAACTGGGACAGACAGAATTCCCCCCCCCACCCAAAAAAAATAAATCCAGAAAATCACATTATATGATTTTTAAATAATTAACCCCTTCAGCCCTCGGGCATTTTGCGTTTTTCCGTTTTTGTTTTTCCTCTTTCTTCCGAGAGCTGTAACTTTCTTTATTTTTCCGTCAATCTTGCCATATGAGGGCTTGTTTTTTTGCAGGAAGAGTTGTAGTTTTAAATCAAACCATAAGTTTTACCATATACTGTACTGGAGAAAAACTGCAAAAAAAAAGTGTGATCGCATAATAGTTTTTGGGATATTTAATTCACCATGTTCACTGTATGGTAAATCTAATGTATGGGTGTTATGCCTGAGGTCGGTGTGAGTTTGTAGACACCAAACATGAATAGGTTTACTTGTATCTAAGGGGTTAAAAAAAATTCACAAGCTTGTCCAAAAAAAGTGGCACACTTTTTGCGCCATTTTCCGAAACCCGTAGTGCTCTCATTTTTCTGGATCTATGGCTCAGTGACGGATTATTTTTTGCGTCTCGAGCTGACGTTTTTAACTGTACCATTTTGCGCAGATGCTACATTTTGATCGCCTGTTATTGCATTTTGCGCAAAATTTGCGGTGACCAAAAATCGTAATTTTGGCATTTGGAATTTTTTTTGTTGCTACGCTATTTACTGATCAGTTTAATTGATTTTTATATTTTGATCGGGCATTTCTGAGCGCGGCGATACCAAATATGTGTATTTTTTTTCCATTTTTTTTAACCCTTTAATTTTCAATAGGGTGAAAGAGGGGTGATTTTTTTTTTTTATATTTTAATTTAATTTTTTTAAACTTTTTTTTTTTTTTTTTATTATATACGGATCAGCAATCTGATCGCTCTGCCATATCTCCAGATCACAGCTACAGAGCTGAGATCTGCAGATATGCTGCTTTACTCTCAATGCCGGCAGTATTCCGGCATTGAGAGCAAGTGACTCATGTTAGCTACAGGCGTCATCACATGACCCTGTGCTACCATGGCAACCACCGGAAGGCACATGATCACGTCACGTGACTTCCGATGGGGGCGGGGTAAGTCAGCATAATGACGGCACACATAAACATCTCCGCTGGGCGATCAGCTGATCATTCGGCCGCCGAGAGAGAGAGACATTGATTTGAATGATTAAACACAAGATCTGAGCATGCGCAGTGAAAACAAAAGGATTTCGCTGCTCAAACGTTGCTGATCAGTCGGGCGGCGGATGCCACGCAAGGACTTCAGTCGCAGTCTGTGACTGATCCTAAACAACGGAAATGTAAACATAGCCTAAGAAGAAAGATTCAGCTAAGAAGCCCGTTGCTAAATCCCGTAGATGTCCCAATTGCAAATTAGCGGACTTTTACTCAAAGCGTCTGTGTGCCACATGCATCTCATCTCTGCTTAATGAGGAACAGGCATCTATCCTGTCTAATATGCACAATATCATTAGAGAAGAGATCCAGGCATCTGTGGCATCCCTGTCTTCTACACAGGGACCCAAGGAAAGCAGAAGAGACCCAGAAGGGAGCGAGAACCATCTTCAGATGAGGAGACTTCCGCCTCTCTACTTCAGAGTCGGATAGGGAGCCCGGGTCATCACCTATAAGAAACGGAAAGAAATCCTACCGGTTTGACTCCAAATATACGGATGCTCCCCTGCGTTTAGTCCCCCTGAACCATGCAGATTGTCGAGGAGGAGGGCCCAACTTCTGTCCGGGATGAGATGTTTGCAGGTTTACGGTACAAACGTTTTTGAGTTTTTCCCATGAATGAGCACTTGAAAGACATGATCATGGAAGAATGGGAAAAGGTGGAAAAAGGAGCTTTCGTCCCTCTTGAATTTAGGAACGTCTACCCTTCAATGCTGAAGATGTGAAATTCTGGAACGCGGTTCCAGTGATTGACATTCCAATGGTGAAAATTCTCAGGAAGATGTCTATTCCATTCGAAGACTCCTCTAGGCTCAAAGATGCGATGGACCGAAAAGCTGATGGTCTTTTTGAAAAAGGCCTGGGAAGCCTCGGCCATTTCCATGAAAACCAACATAGCGGCTACATCAGTGGCTAGGTCTATGACCCTGTGGCTTAATGATTTGGAGGACCATATCAATGGGGGTACCTGTTACGGGGGGCTGTCTGATAATAACTGAAAGGAGTATCAGACAGTCAGGGTCCACCGTGCAAAGACTTTGCTGCAGACTATGGCAGAGTGCAATACCTCTGTTAACTCACAGAAGGATATAATAAGTAAGTAAAGCAATTCCTCCCTTACTTGGAGGGTGTGTGGAATGATCTCTGTTAATAATCACAGAGACAAAGGCAATGTGTGCGAAATGGCACCTACCTAGGTCCGCTCTTCTAGTGGTGCAAAAGAGACGAACAGCAGCGTAAGCCGCACAAAGCTCCTACCTGCGTTCGCTCCACTAGTGTGCGAGGACACGAACCACTAGATATGGCACCTGCCTAGGTCCGCTCTTCTAGTGGTGCAAAAGAGACGAACAGCAGCGTAAGCCGCACAAAGCTCCTACCTCTGTTTGCTCCCCTAGTGTGCGAGGATACGAACAACTGCCAGACGCAGTATAAGGAACGTTACCCTAGCGGCAACGTCCACCTACGAGTAGAATCACAAGGCCCAGCCAGACCATGTGCCTCAGGCACCTGCCTATGTCCGCTCCCCTAAGAGGTAAGGATACGGACAGCAGCCGAAGCTGTAAGGTATAAGAACGCTACCCTGCCGGTAGCGCTCACCTAGCATAGACAGAGGAATGCCTAGAGGAACGCGCACAGAGCGTCTACTCATATGCATGAACCAAGAGGACTGAGCACCATGCGGCGTGTGTCAGGGTCTTATATAGACTCTGTGCCTCATCCAAGATGGAGGACACCAGAGCCAATCCGCTGCCAGAACGACAGGAGTGACGTCATGCTGGCCTATCACCGAGCAAGACGTCACAAGCACATGACCAGCGACCAATCGGCATAGAAGGTGTCAGAGACATGTGACCTCGTGTCAGCGATGATGTCACCCGCACATGTGCAATGGCTCCAAGATTGGACTTAGTCTCCGGCGCTCGCACATGTGCAGTAGCAAGAAATCTGGACTTAGTCTCCAGCGCTCGCACATGTGCAGTAGCAAGAAATCTGGACTTAGTCTCCAGCGCTCGCACATGTGCAGTAGCAAGAAATCTGGACTTAGTCTCCAGTGCTCGCAGCAACCGTAACAGTACCCCTCGGGATACAATCCTGGTATCCTTACCCCTTTTGAAGATGGCCACGGCATTTCTTGCAGAGACTTAGATTTTCTGCCAAAAATAACGCTCTGTCTAATACTGCTAGACGTGCCTTATTGTTGCGGTCTTGGTCAGGGGATTTTGGCATCCAAGAACAAGATATGCTCTATTCCCTTCTCAGGACTGAGTCTTTGGTCCTGTTCTCAATGAGATTTTGCACAAAGCCTCAGATTAAAAAAAAAAAAGGGTTTTCCAGAGGAAGAGCATAAATCCCAGCCCTTTCGGAAGTCCTTTCCTCAGTGTAGACAGACCTTTCGCGGGAAACGAGGCTCCCAGGGATGGGGTATAAAAGCAGAGATGAGAAACTCCAATCCTATTCTAAATCCCATTCCAAACGTCCATGACGGTGGGGGTGGGGGGGTCTGCTTTCCCAGTTTTTGGAGGGTTGGCGATCAGTCACCAATAATCCGTGGCTCCTTTCCACAATCTCGGAAGGGTGCCGTATAGAGTTTTCCCATCTCCCTCCTCATCAATCTCAAGCCTCTAAATCAGTGGGTTCTCCACAGGAAGTTGCGAATGGAATCCATTCGTTCGGCCGTTCCCCTTATATAACATGGAGCAGTGATGTGTACGCTAGACTGGCGGGATGCGTATTACCATCTTCCTATTCACCCGTTCAGTCAGCAGTTTCTCTGATATTTTCTCTTCAGAAGGGCTTAATCACACTCCACTACCAGTTCAGGTGCCTTCCATTTGGCCTCTCTTCTGCACCCCGAATATTCACAAAAGTAGTGACAGACCTGCTTGCTCACCTTCGCCTTCAGGGCATAGTGGTTGTTCCATATCTTGACGACTTCTTCTGATTGCAAGGTCGGTTCCGGAAATGGGGAATCCTCTTGAAGTCACGAGGGGTGTCCTTCAAAAGTTGGGCTGGATCCTGAACGACAAAGTCCTGCTTGCAGCCCGAAACATCCAGTCTGTTCCTGGGAGTTATGTTGGATTCCATCAGGCAGACGTCTTTTACCCGAGGACAAAGTGGTTGTTTTCTCCCAGGAAGTGCGAGTGTTTTGAGAGAAGAGACTGGTCTCAATCTGCCAAGCAATGAGATTGCTGGGGCTAATGACGTCTTGTATAGGAAGCGTACGTTGGAGTTAATTTCACTCACGATCGCTGCAGAAAGACGTACTTGCCATCTCTGCAAGACACAAGACCTCGCTCGAACGAAGATTCAGGCTCTCAGAGGAGGTCAGGAATTCCTTACGGTGGTGGATGAAACTATCGAACCTGACCAGAGGCGTTCAGTGGATCTTAGATCCAAGTATACCTATCACAACAGACGCGAGCAGCTTGGGCTGGGGTGCCAAAGTGGATCATTCCTATCTCCAGGGGACTTGGCCTCCAGCAATCCAGTCGAAGTCATCCAACTTCCGCGAGCTAAGGGCAGTCCTAGAAGCGCTCCGTCTCAGCAGGACGACTCTACAGGGTTAGCATATCAAAATATACTCAGACAACATCACGACTATCTCTTTCGTCTGTCACTAGGGCGGATCCCGGCATCCGAGTTTGCAAACGCTGGCAGAAGACATCTTCCTTCTCCTGGAAGCCACGGTTTCTTCAGTTTTCACACTTCAATCTCCGAGGATTGGACAACAAAGAGGCCGATATCTCAGTCGTCGGCAAATGAGAGCATCGGAGTGGGGACTGAATGCAACCGTGTTTTCCAGACTAGCTCGCATTTGGGGTCAGCCATGCCTAGACCTGTTTGCAAGCAAAGACAATGCCAAGGTACGGCGGTTCTTCTCCCTCAGTACAGCGGACAATTCAGTGGCAGTGGATGCCCTGTCTCAATTCTGGGGAACAGGTCTGCTCTATGCTTTTCTGCCAGTTCCATTGATTCCAAGAATGCTGCGGAAGATTCAAGATGATCGGGCAAGAGCCATAGTGATAGTTCCTTTCTGGCCAAAACGCAGCTGGTTCACCCTGCCTCGCCAGCTGTCTGAAAAGGATCCAATTATTCTCCCACTCCGGTAGGATCAACTCTCTCAGGGTCCTCTGCGGTATCAGAACAGAATGTATAACAACTGCAGCTCTCCGCCTGGATCCTGAGCGGGAGATCTTAGCCTCAAAGGGTCTCTCGGATCGGGTGATTACCACTATGCTGGCAAGTAGAAAACCTGTCACTAAAGCTATCTATCATAAGATCTGGAAAGTTTTCTGTACTTTCATGGGTACCGGCAAGACTGAGTAGACAGCCCAATATCCCCAGTATACTGGATTTTCTCCAGGCAGGCTTTAATAAAGGTTTAAAACCAAGTACCTTGAAAGTGCAGGTGGCAGCTCTCAGCATGTTTCTCGACACTCAGTTAGCCGCCCATCCTTGGATACTGCGGTTCATGAAAGCTGTTCAGCGACTACGACCCACTTTGAAAAGTACATCTCCTCCTTGGGATCTAAATCTTGTCCTGAACTTTCTATGTTGCGAGCCTTATTCCACGAACTCTGACCTGGATATCAAACCGCTTTCCAAAAAAACAATCTTTTTTGTGGCAATCACCTCCGCTAAACGAATAGGGTAACTTCAGGCTCTCTCCATTGAAGATCCCTATCTTCAAGTGAGAACATTGCGTAGTCTTAAGGCTGGACCCTTCCTTTTCTCCTAAAGTTGTCTCTACTTCTACCCTCAATCAGAAGATTGTTTTACCATCCTTCTGTGCGTCTCCCAGAAATGCAAAGGAGTAGGAGCTTCATTCTTTGGATGTTCAAGCGTTGCTATTGGCCTATTTGGAGGCATCCCGGAGCTGGAGAATAGACTCTAATTTGTTCATTCAGTTTGCAGGGAAGAACAAAGGCAGGAAAGCATCTAAATCTTCCTTGGCTAGATGGGTTAGATCTCTTTCAGTTAGCCTATTCTTCAGCTAACATTCCTCTCCCGGGGGTTGTCGGGCCCCATTCCACTAAGGCACTTTCCACTTCCTGGGCAGCTAGAGCAGGGGCTTCCCTTGATAAGATTTGTGCTGCAGCTACTTGGTCAGGCCCATCTACAGTTTATAAACCTTTACAAATTAAATGTTCTTTCCAATCAAAAAATGGCCTTCGGCAGGAACGTCCTACAGGAAGTTGTCCCTCCCTAAGACGGTTTATTGGGTATACTCCTGTGGTGTCATGAGGGACGACCTCGAAAGTAGGAATTAGACCTACCGGTAATGATATTTCCAGGAGTCCAACATGACAGCACCCTTATATCCCTCTCTTCTGGCAGTTAACATGTGTTTACCTGGCATAATAAAAGTGTTGTACCCATCCTGGTGTGGTAATTGTAAAAGCACTGGTTGGGATAGGGTTGGAGGGGCTTTTAACCTCTTGTGTGTGTTTTTGTCCCTACAGAGGATAGGGAGCATCCTCCTGTGGTGCTGTCATGATGGACTCCTGGAAATATCATTACCAGTAGGTCTAATTCCTACTTTTTTTTTTTTTTTTATTGCATGAAATAAGATTTGATACAATAGAAAACCAGAACTTAATATTTGGTACAGAAACCTTTGTTTGTAATTAGAGGTAAGACATGTCCTGTAGTTCTTGACCAAGTTTGCACACACTGCAGCAGGGATTTTGGCCCACTCTTCCAAACAGATCTTTAAGGTTTCGGGGCTGTAGCTGGGCAATATTGAGTTCGGGTCTTGAGACTGACCACTCCAGGACCTTGAAAGGCTTCTTATGGAGCCACTCCTTAGTTGCCCTGGCTGTGTTTCCGGTTATTGTCATGCTGAAAGACCCTGCCACGACACCTCTTCAATAAATTACACCATCCATCCTCCCTTCAATGCGGTGCAGTCTTTTCAGAAAAGCAACCCAAAAGTATGATGTTTCCACCCCCATCCTCCTCCTTCTTCCTACAAACACGGCGAGTGCAGTTATTACCAAAAACGTCTGTTTCTTTATCGCTTCATTGGGGGACACAGAGACCATGGGTTGTATGCTGCTGCCACTAGGAGGCGACACTAAGCAAAACAAGGAAAACTCCTCCTATGCAGTATACACCCACCAACTGGCAATTGTACCTCAGTTTAAGCTTAGTGTCCATAGGAGGTGGACACACTTGGGGCTGCTCCCAGCCCCTCAGGTTTGTATTTTTAATCTTTTCCCCTTTTTCGTTTCAGACACAGCTCGTCGGGCGACAGGGTGTAATCGCTCACCCTGCTCTCCCCCCTAGAGGCCGGTCGCACAGAAGTGGGGTCCGTCCGCCACTTCCGTTGACCTCCGTACCTGTCTGGCAGGACCCTACCCCCCTAACACTCTCTCAAGACTGTTTGGGGGGCATCCGCACAGAGGGACAGGCGGATGGTCCTTGCCCCCCTCCCCCTGCACGCCCGCCCTCCACAGCCGGCCTGATCAGGGAGGGGAGACGAAAAATCATTGGAAAATTCCCGTCTCCCTATGTCATTTCCAGGAGGCCAGGATCAAAGGAGGACAAGATTAAGCCAAAAGGGACTATCAGCCACCGGGACAGGTACCCATCCCTTGTCCCGGGTCATGGGGGGCTCCGTTTTGAAAAAAAAAACAAAAAAAACCTGTCTCTTTAAATGATTATACTTAGCTCCATTGTCCCGGGTCAGCTCCCCTCCAGGCAGTACGCTCGGCTCCCCCTCACAGCCCCGACCCCGTCCTCGGCGCCGTCCTAGGCTCCCCCTGCGGCCTCACCTCAAAATTTAGTCCCCCGGCTTCCCTCCGGCCTAGCTCCCGTCCGGCCACGCCCCCTCCCGGCCAGCCTATCGCGTGAGCCCTCACTTCTAGCAGGCCCGCCCGCTCCAGCAGCTAATCACAGGAGGCCTCTGCGCGCCCTTTCTCAGCCAACCACGGGCCTCCTCTCTCTCTCTCTCCCGGCCGATACCTGCAATCTGCGCGCCGTTTTTTCGCGCTCTTTTTCTGCTGCTCCTCCGGCCTGGGCCCTCAGCAGCAATCACTGCCCTGCGATCTCCTGTGCGGCAGACACGCTCCACGTGCAGCCACCGGCCTCACGTCCCTGCAGCTCCTCGGAGCCCCCACCTCTGCTCCCTCAGCCTGCATCACTGAACAGGACACAGCGCCTGCATACAGAGACAGCTCAAACACAGGACGCCAGAATCTGGGTAAGCTCTGCCACTGGGAGGCAGCTCCTTCCCCAGTACCTCATCCACCTGGCATCCTCCTGTCTCTCTCCCTTGCCTCATTCCCTCTCTTCTGTCCCATGTCCAGCACAAGAGCGACCCGCTCTCAGACACAGGCCATAATGCTTCACTTCGCCTGCTCCTCTTGCCTAAAGAAGTTTCCCTCAGGGCAGTCCTCCCCCATCTGCGTAGCCTGTAGCACCTCTAACATGACTACTACGGAGCCCCCCACCACCCGTAACGAGGACTCGGCCCCCATGCCTGGGTGGGCCTCAGCTCTCTCCCAGTCAGTGGACAACTTAACTAACATGTCTCAATCCTTAGCCTCGGCCATAGACCGTCTGTCCGCTTCCTCCTCTGGAGTCCCCCCGGCGACCCAGAGCGAGTCTGAGCTCGCAGCGCCTCCAGCCCGGCAAGGCAGAACCCACAGGAGGTCTAGGAAGCGGTCCCTCTCTGGGTCATCCTCCAGCTCCCCTAGCCCTGCTATGGCCGCCAGAGCATCACGCTCGCTGTCTCCTGCCTCTTCTGCGGCAGCTCCAGATTCGGACCAGGACTCTGCTTCTGACTCCGATCTGGACTCTGAACACATATCCAAGCTGACCGGTATGATGGACAGTCTGGTCATTGCTGTCAATCAGACCCTAGAGGTACAGGATATTGATCTGGCACCTACCTGTCAATCAGTCCCTTTCAAGAGAGCCAAGAAGCTGCCAAGAAGCTTTGGCAACCACAGGGAGTTTGAGGATATTTTTTCCAGACAGTGGGAACATCCCGACAAGCGTTTCCAGAAGCGCAAGCGGGCTCAGGTCCTTTATCCCTTCCCACCGGAACTTCTTCAGAAGTGGTCAGTGGCCCCTTCAGTGGATCCTCCGATCTCCCGACTCTCGTCCAGCACCACCTTGCCGCTGTCTGATGGCGCCTCCCTGAAGGATCCCTCGGACAGGACCATAGAATCCTTAGCCAGGTCGGCCTTTGAAGCCTCCGGCTCTGCCATCACTCCAGCCTTCGCAACCACCTGGGTGTCCAAGGCTGTCTCCGCCTGGGCAAAGCTCCTTCGGCGTGGTATCCTGGCTGACGCTCCCAGACCAGAGCTGGCAGATCTGGCAGATCAGATCACTCATGCCGGAAAATATCTAGTCGCTGCGTCCCTTGACTCTGCGGCTTCCGCTGCCCTGGCAGCCGGCAACATTACTGCAATCCGCAGAGCCCTGTGGCTTAAAGCGTGGAACGCGGACTCAGCATCCAAAAAGTCTCTCACCAGTCTTCCCTTTGTCGGTGCCAGACTCTTCGGAGAAAAGCTGGACAAGATCATCTCTGAGGCTACGGGAGGCAAGAGTACCTTCCTCCCCCAACAGAGGACCCCTCGTGCCCCTCCAAAGCAGCGGCCTTTTCCCTTTCGCCCCTTTCGTCAATTTTCCACCAACACCAACTCACGTCGGGAGCGGTCCCCAGCGCGTCAGGAGAGACGGAAGCCCTCCTTTAAGGCAACACCCCACTGGCGTTCCCGTGGCCAGCAGTCCAAGTCTTCCAGGTCCAGATCCCACAGATTTTCCTCCGCATGACTGGGCTCCCGTCACCGGGTCCCCATCCAGGGTCGGCGGTCGTCTCCGCATGTTCAGAAGCACGTGGCTTTCCGTGATAGACGACGCCTGGGTTCGAGACGTCGTCTCTCACGGCTACAAGATAGTTTTCTTCGCTCCCACGCTCACGCTTCGTCCAGTCCAAACCCCCCAAGGATCCCTCCCTCACAAAGGGCTTCTTCGCAGCCATTCAGGCCATGCAGGACTCGGGGGTCATCATCTCCGTACCCCCTCAAGACAGATTCCGAGGTTTTTATTCAAACCTCTTCGTGGTACCCAAGAAGAATGGCACAGTCCGCCCCATCCTGGATCTCAAGCGCCTCTCAGGCGGGTCCGCCTCCGGCGATTCCGCATGGAGTCTCTGCGCTCAGTGATAGCGTCCATGGAACCAGGGGAGTTCCTTTGCTCGGTGGACATCCAGGACGCCTATCTCCACATCCCGATCTTTCCAGCTCATCAGAGATTCCTACGCTTCATGGTTCAGGGGCAACACTTCCAGTTCACTGCCCTCCCATTCGGGCTCTCGACAGCTCCCAGAGTCTTCACCAAGGTGATGGCTACTGTCATGGCTATTCTTCGGACCCGGGGAATTCTAGCCATCCCGTATCTAGACGACATTTTGATCAAGGCTCCCTCGGCGGCGGAGTGCCGCGACAGTCTCAACATCACTCTGGATACTCTATCCCGTCTCGGCTGGTTGATCAACAGACCAAAGTCATCTTTGATCCCGACTCAACGCATCTCATTCCTCGGCATGATCTTCGATACCACACAAGCGAAGGTTCTTCTGCCCAAGGACAAACGCACAGCTATTCTCAGAGGGATTTGGAAGCTCCAACGCGCACCTCGCTGCTCCCTTCGATACTGCATGAGCATTCTCTGGAAGATGGTGGCGTCAATAGAAGCGGTGCCCTACAGTCAATTCCACACTCGCCCCCTTCAAGGCCTCCTTCTCGCAGCATGGGACAAGTCCCCTCACTCCCTGGATCGACCGATTGCGATCCCTCCTCGAGTCAGAGAGTCATTGGAATGGTGGAGATGCTCTCCCCTCACCCTCCAAGGGAGATCATTTCTTCCCCTTCGATGGAGGGTCGTCACGACAGACGCCAGCCTGCTAGGATGGGGGGCCACCTTACAGGACCTGACAGTTCAGGGTCGCTGGACCGAGCCGGAAACCAAGGTTCCCATCAACATCTTGGAACTCAGATCAGTTCGCCTAGCTCTCTTTCATTGGAAGGCTCTGCTTCGCGGACACCCAGTTCGGGTGCAGTCCGACAATGCAACCACTGTAGCCTACATAAACCATCAAGACGGAACACGCAGCCGAGCGGCAATGAGAGAGGTATCTCAAATCCTCGACTGGGCCGAACAGAACATCCCAGCGATTTCGGCGGTCCACATCCCGGGCGTGGACAATTGGGCCGCCGACTTCCTCAGCCGAGAGGGCCTCGACGCGGGAGAATGGTCCCTCAATCCCAGAATCTTCCAGCAGATCTGTTCCAGGTGGGGGACCCCCGACGTGGATCTCCTGGCCTCCAGGTGGAATCACAAGGTCCCCCAGTTCGTCTCCAGAGCAAGAGACCCACTAGCGCTCGCAACGGACGCCCTAGCGATCCCCTGGTCGCAGTTCTATCTGCCGTACCTCTTCCCTCCACTTCCGCTTATACCCAAGCTAGTCAAGAAGATCAAGGCGGAGGGAGTTCCGGTGATTCTCGTGGCCCCAGATTGGCCTCGTCGCCCGTGGTACGCAGAGCTCGTGCACCTTCTCGCCGACGTTCCGTGGAGACTTCCAGACGTCCAGGACCTTCTCACCCAAGGACCTTTTCTTCACCAGAATTCACAGTCGCTCAATTTAACGGCATGGCTGTTGAAGCCGCAGTACTAACTTCCGCGGGATTCTCAGAAAAGGTCGTCCAGACTATGATCAAAGCTTGGAAGCCTTCCTCTTCCCGCATTTACCACCGGACGTGGAAGGCCTATTTCCGCTGGTGTGAAGCTAACCAGGTCACAGCCATGACCTTCTCCTTGCCAGTTCTGTTGTCATTCCTACAGTCTGGTCTGGATGCTGGATTAGCACTCAGCTCCCTCAAGGGGCAAGTGTCTGCTCTTTCTATTCTCTCTCAAAGGAGGATTGCCTCTCGCTCACAGGTTCGTACATTCATTCAGGGGGCCGCGCATGCGGCGCCCCCCGTTCAACCTCCGGTGGAGCCCTGGGACCTCAACCTGGTTTTGTCTGTTCTCCAGCATTCCCCCTTCGAACCTATGCAGGAGATGTCCCTCACGTTCCTCTCTTGGAAGGTCACCTTCTTAGTTGCCATCACGTCAATCAGGCGGGTATCTGAACTAGCGGCGCTTTCCTGTCGCTCTCCATATCTCGTCTTCCACCAGGATAAGGTAGTCCTCCGTCCGGTTCCGTCCTTTCTGCCCAAAGTGGTTTCCTCTTTCCATCTTAACGAGGACATTGTTCTCCCCTCCTTTTGTCTGAATCCTTCGCACCCTCGTGAGATTCTTCTCCACAAGCTGGACTTGGTCAGAGCTCTCCGTTTGTACATTTCCAGGACCTCTCAATTCAGACGGTCGGATTCCCTTTTTGTACTTCCGTCTGGCCCGCGCAGAGGCCTACCTGCCTCCAAGTCCTCCATTGCGCGATGGATTCGCTCTGCCGTACTGGAAGCCTACCGGGTAAGAGGGAGAACGCGCCCACTCAGGATTACGGCCCATTCCACCAGGGTGGTGGGAGCCTCGTGGGCGGTCCGTCACCACGCTCCAGCGTCGCAGCTTTGCAAAGCGGCCACCTGGTCTTCGCTTCACACTTTCACAAAGTTCTACAGGGTCCACACTTTCGCATCCTCCGATGCGAGCCTCGGTAGACGAGTTCTGCAGGCTGCAGTGGACCGAGGTCAGCCCTGAGAGTAACATTAGACCCACCCGTGGGACTGCTTTAGGACGTCCCATGGTCTCTGTGTCCCCCAATGAAGCGATAAAGAAAAGTAGATTTTGGGTACTCACCGTAAAATCTCTTTCTTGGAGCCTTCATTGGGGGACACAGCACCCGCCCTTGTGTTGGACATATGTTACTGTTCAATGTTTCTGTTGAATGTTGAGTTTAATGTCCACTTCTGTACGATTGTTTGTTTTTTCTACTGTTGTCTCCTATTGCTTTCTCACTAACTGAGGTACAATTGCCAGTTGGTGGGTGTATACTGCATAGGAGGAGTTTTCCTTGTTTTGCTTAGTGTCGCCTCCTAGTGGCAGCAGCATACAACCCATGGTCTCTGTGTCCCCCAATGAAGGCTCCAAGAAAGAGATTTTACAGTGAGTACCCAAAATCTACTTTTTGGTCTCATCTGACCACCTTCCATGCCTCCTCTGGATCATCCAGATGATCACTGGTGAGCTTTAAACAAGTCTGGACATCTCCTGGCATAAGCAGGGGTACCTTGCATACCCTGCAGGATTTTAATTCATGACGATGTAGTGTGTTCATAACAGTAATCATAGAGACTGTGGTTTCAGGTCATTGACCAGGTCCTCCTGTGTAGTTCTGGGCTGATTCTTGACTTTTCTTTATAATTACTCTTACCTCATGAGACAAGATCTTGCATAGAGCCACGGACCGAGTAAGATGGACAGTCCTCTTGTGTTTCTTCAATTTTCAAATAATGGGGCCAACAGTTGTTGCCTTCTCACCAAGCTGCTTTCCTATTGTCCTGTAGCCCATCCGAGCCTTGTGCAAGTCTACAATTGTGTCCCTGATGTCCTTAGACAGCTCTTTGGTCTTGGCCATGGTGGAGAGGTTGGAGTGTGACTGATTTGTGTGGATAAGTGTCCTTTTTTTTTTTTTTTTTTTTTTTTTTTTTTTTAATGCATGTATCAAGTTCAAACAGGTGAAATAATACAGATAATGAGTGCTGAGTAGGAGGGCTTCTTAAAAAAAAAAAACAGGTTGGTGAAAGCCAGAATTCTTGCTGGTTGGTAGGTGATTAAATACTTATTTCATGCAATAAAATGTGAATTGATTCTATTGAAAATACAACACGCAATTAAATAAAGAAAAAACAAAAAGCCAGCACCAAATGTGCACTTCAGCACTAAACATTCCAAACTGTACATATTATAAAAATTTTGAGATTTTTGGCAAAAAATTGCAATTTCTTGAGCTGCCTCGCCACGTCACGGCAAATCTCATTTGAGGCAGTCCTACACTAAAATATTTTTATAAAATGTGCCATACGGCCTCACATATGAATAGTAGAACTGCTCTTAGCAGCACTCACCTGGTCTATTTCAATCCCGTACCCATGACTGAGTCATGGCTGTGGGCGGGACAGGTCCAAGCAAATGCTGCATGAAGTAAATAGCCTGTGGACAAAGCCTGATGACTTAATGTGAACAGTCACCAACCGCCAAAATCTAGACAGATGGAATACATCCCAAATTGGGGTGCATAGCAAGGTGGAGGTCAACCACCGACCAATTCAATGAAGAAAAAACAAAAAGCCAGCACCAAATGTGCACTTCAGCACTAAACATTCCAAACTGTACATATTATAAAAATATTAATATATATAAATACGCAATTAAATAAGTAACATCCCTGGAATCTGCATCCCTCTTGCTCTATATTATGCTGCTCTTAGATTTAATAGCAAAAAATATGCTGACAGATTCCCATCCGTTGCCCCTCCCCCTTACTGATCAGTTAGTGTCATACTACTAGGATATGCCCTCATTAATCCGTATTGTGGGAAATGTATGTAAAAAGAACTTTAACTTTGAATTATCTGCTTTTGAGCACTAATTCTGAGTTATATATGCTATCTACCACCTCATGAAGCAGGCGTGACACAGCGCATTGTGAAGGAATATTTTTTTTTCTGGAGACTATCGGTGCTTGTGACAAAGCTTTGATATAAACAGAGATTTCCTACCTGGTTACGTGACCAGTTAAGTAGGCTGAAGCAGCCCCCAAAACCCCACATGGTACCCACGATTACATTGGTCACCAAGTGCCGAGCTATTGTCAGGAATGACCCTTCTGTATACCGAATTTTATACGCTAAGAAGACCTGTAATTTTTTTTTTTTCTTTCTAGGATGGAAGGAGGTGAATTATTTCACAGAATATTGAAATCCAGGCCCAAAGAATCAACTTTGAAACTGTATTTTTACCAGATCCTACTTGCAGTTCAGGTAAACTGTCTACTATTTATTTTTTACTAATTCCATTGTTTGATAGAACAGTCCACTGCACTATTTCATTCAGTATCTGTAAAAAACCTAAAGCACACACCCTATGTGTACTGCTATGGTGATGAATGCTACTGTAAGATTGTTCATCCTCCTCGCCTTATATGTCTTAATGTAATGTGACCGTTTTAGCAGGTGCCATAATACACTCACATAATACAATGTTGTTGGCTAAGTGCTCTGTGGTATGGAGGGTGCCATACAATGTGAAGGGAAGAAATCAAGGCTCTCCAAGAAGTAGATGAGAATAATTGTGTAGACTTTAGTTTGAATAAATCATTAGCATGTACATTAAAGTAGAAGTGAGGAAGAAAATAAAAACCCAAAGATAGAGATGGCCAAATATAGTGTGTAGGAGCACAATGTATACTTCACAGGAATAGGTGGATACATAGTAAATATGGATAAATCCGACATGCCCCTATACAAAAGATATATGCACTGGTACCAACTCTAAATAGATATAAATAAAAGACCTATATAGTGTGTGTGTGTGTGTGTGTGTGTGTGTGTGTGTGTGTGTGTGTAAAATACACACTGTGTGTGTATAATGAATGCTGTGCCCTAGCAATAACAGCTAATAGGTTCCCTGCCTTTTCCCACTCCTCAAAAAATGTGTTGTTAAAACATCCGCCTATTCTTAGCCTTTTCCCTAAGGTGTATATCATACGACTTCTGAGTCTCCTTCCATTCCAGGAGATTCTGAGTAGTTGCCGATTCTATATACTGGCGTTCTGTAGACTGAACCCTTTCTCGAAGAAATATCCCAAATTGACGTGACTTAAGGGTGCTTTACACGCTACGACATCGCTAGCTATAGCTAGCGATGTCGTGCGCGATAGCACCCGACCCTGTCGTTTGTGCGATATATGTGGTGATCGCTGCCGCAGTGAACATTATCGCTACGGCAGCGTCACACGCACATACCTTGTCAGCGCCGTCGCTGTGACTGCCGAACAATCCCTCCCTCAAGGGGGAGGTGCGTTCGGCGTCATAGCGACGTCTCTGCGGCATCACTAAGCGGCCGGCCAATAGAAGCGGAGGGGTAGAGATGAGCAGGAAGTAACATCCCGCCCACCTCCTTCCTTCCGCATTTCCGGTGGACGCAGGTAAGGAGATGTCCGTCGTTCCTGCGGTGTCATACATAGCGATATGTGATGCCGCAGAAACGAGGAACAACATTGCTAGTGCCCAAACAACGATATTTTGTTTTAGAACGACCTCTCCAAAACCAACAATTTTTACCACTTTTGGGATCGTTGAAGGTCGCTCGTACGTGTCACACGCTGCGATGTCGCTAACGGCGCCGGATGTGCGTCACAAACACCGTGACCCCGACGATATATTGTTAGCGATGTCGCAGCGTGTAAAGCACCCTTTAGTCTTGGACCTGCTAATCCCCTGTATTAATTAATGCCCCTCGCAAACAAGCTTTAATGGCATCACATATAATGTTTTGGGAAACACTCCCCATGTTTTCTCTAAAGTAATGATTTAGGGTGGAAATAATAGGATCGGCCTCAATAATTTGCAGCCAGAAAGAATTTAGGGACCATGTGACAAGAGCAGGGTCAGGCCCAGGAAGTAGTCTGAGGCAGGTCACCATGGGGGAATGATCTGAGATGGCTCTGAGCAGATATAACACCAACTCCACTAGTGACAATATGCCTGCAGACCCCAGTGTCATGTCAATTCTAGACAGGGTTTCATGTGACTTTGAATAACAGGAAAATTGACGAACTCCCGGGTGCCCAACCCTCCAAACGTCCATCTGTCTTTTATCGTCTCGCCAAAGCTTGAGATGGGCAGTGTCTCCGAGGACAGGTCATTATTAAATTTCTTCAGCGCTCTATTGGGAGACCCAGACGATTGGGGTATAGCTACTGCCCTCTGGAGGCCACACAAAGCACTACATCAAAAGTGCAAGGCCCCTCCCCCTCTGGCTATACCCCCCCCGTGATATCACGGGTTCTCCAGTTTTAGCTTTGTGTGCGAAGGAGGTCAGACATTCCATGCATAGCTCCACAGATTTTAGTCAGCAGTAGCTGCTGACTATTTCGGATGGAAGAAAAGAGGACACATATAGTGTCCCCAGCATGCTCCCTTCTCACCCCTGGATGGTGTTGTAAGGTTGAGGTACCTATTGCTGGTACAGGGCTGGAGCCTGACATGCTGTTTTCCTTCCACATCCCCTGGTAGGGCTCTGTGGAAGTGGGATCCTGCCGGCCTCTCAGCTCTGACGCCGGGCTCCATCCACAGACCCATTAGAACCTGATGGAGACGGAGCAGGAGTACGATCAGGGACAGGCCCTGCATCATACAGGTACTCTGTGTCCCCGGCAGGCACAGACACACTCCGGGCTGGCTGGGTGTTGTAGTGCGCCGGGGACCGCAACGTTGGAGTTAGTGTCCCTACAGATTACTGGGGGATTTTTTGTGTATGGGAACGCAGCGCCGACCCCCTCTGGACCGGGCGGCGCTGCTGTGACTTGTGGTGCGCTGGGGATCCGCCGTCCGCGCTTTTACGGCGGCGGCGGTTATAAATTGAGTCCCCGGCTTTTTGGGCCTAGGACGCCGGCAGCTCCGATTCGTTCCCGCCCCCACCCTGTCATTCAGGGTAGGGGAGAGACGCTGTTCGCTAGCAGCGACGAGGGCTGGAGCCTGATTTACATGCTCCAGCCCTCACACTAGGCACAGAGGGAAGCAGGCTTCCCGCTCTTAGCCAGGAACGCCCAGGGCCCGCCCCCCTTCCTCTCAGGACGCCGGCAGCCATTACATGCAGTCTGGCTGGAGGAAGGACGCAAGGCTCTGGGAGACCTGGACTAGGGGCTATCTGGCGACCACACACCCGCTTTTTAAGCGGGCGGTAAGCGATTTTTCTGTGCTGGTCCCTCTAGTGCCTCACGGTGTATCGGTGTACTGTGTACAGATATATAGATATTGTTTTTCTTGCACTGTGAGGTCGCTTCTGGCTGCTCTCCCAGATCACTCTGTGGAAGCAGCAACATGCCATCCTCAAAACGCAAGGCTGCCAAGGCCAGGGCTGTGTGTACTGCGTGTGCTGCATGTGGGGCTGATCTACCAGCAGGCTCCCATTGTGTGCAATGCTCCGACCCGGTGCTGCTTCGCCAGCCGGAGTCAGGAGAGGTAGTGACCCAGGCTGAGACGCTTGTAAGTTCTGCCCCGGTGACAGGGACAGACTTTGCAGTTTTTGCTGATAATATGTCTCTGTCTATGGCAAAAATCCTTGAAACCTTGCAATCTATGCATGGGGCTCAGTCTTTGGGCACGGCGAGGCCTCTGTCCTCAGGTCCCCCTCACTTGGAATTAATCCAGCCCACAGGGGGGTCCCCGGCTTTACAGGCCGAGGATTATGACTCAGATGATAGCCCCAGCCACCCTAAGCGAGCTCGCTGGGAAAGACCCTCGACGTCATCACACTGCTCAGGGTCTCAGCGCAATCAGTCTCCCTGTGATGTGTCTGATGAGAGTGATCAGGAATCCATTCCTGGAACCCCTCTCAACCTGGATACCCCTGATGGGGATGCCATGGTAAACGACCTTATCTCAGCCATCAATAGGCTGTTGGATATTTCTCCCCCAGCCCCTTCAGCAGAAGAGGCAGCGGCAGAGCAGGAGAAGTTTCGTTTCCTTTATCCCAAGCGTAAATTGAGTGCTTTCTTGGATCACTCTGACTTCAGAGAATCAATCCAGAAGCACGACGCTCACCCAGAAAGGCGTTTCTCTAAACGATCTAAAGATACGCGTTTCCCTTTCCCCCCTGAGGTGGTCAAGCGCTGGACACAGTGTCCAAAGGTAGACCCCCCGATTTCCAAACTCGCAGCTAGGTCCATAGTTGCAGTGGAGGATGGCGCTTCACTTAAAGATGCCAATGACAGACAGATGGACCTTTGGTTAAAATCTGTCTATGAAGCTATCGGCGCGTCGTTTGCTCCGGCATTCGCAGCCGTATGGGCACTCCAGGCTATTTCAGCTGGCTTAGCAAAAGTGGATGCTATCATACATCCAGCAGTGCCGCAAGTGGCGCATCTTACCACGCAGATGTCGGCGTTTGCGTCTTACGCTATCAATGCGGTCCTAGAATCTACCAGTCGCACCTCAATGGCGTCCGCCAATTCGGTAGTTTTGCGCAGGGCCTTGTGGTTAAAGGACTGGAAAGCAGATGCTGGTTCCAAAAAATGTTTAACCAGTTTGCCTTTATCTAGAGATAGACTGTTTGGCGAGCCATTGGCTGATATCATTAAGCAGTCCAAGGGTAAAGACTCCTCTTTACCACAACCCAGACAGAAAAAGTGGCAGCAGAGGTTTCAGTCCTTTCGAGGTTCGGGCAAGACACCATTTACCTCGTCCAAAGGGACTCAGAGGACGCAAAGAAACTCAGATTCGTGGCGGGCTCACACGCGCCCCAAGAAAGCAAATGGAGGTACCGCTTCCAAAGCGGCTACCTCATGACTTCCAGCCCCCTCCCTCCGCATCGCCGGTCGGGGGCAGGCTCTCCCGCTTTTCCGGCATTTGGATGTCACAGGTCAAAGACCGGTGGGTGACGGACATTTTGTCTCGCGGGTACAGAATCGAGTTCAATTCTCGTCCTCCAGCTCGGTTCTTCAGAACCTCCCCACATCCAGACCGAGCAGATGCTCTGCTGCAGGCGGGAAGGAGTGGTGATCCCAGTCCCTCCTCAGGAACAAGGGCAAGGGTTTTACTCCAATCTCTTTGTGGTTCCAAAAAAGGACGGCTCGTTCCGTCCTGTTCTGGACCTAAAACGGCTCAACAAACATGTGCACGCCAGGAAGTTCCGGATGGAAACCCTGCGTTCTGTCATTGCCTCAATGTCCAGAGGAGACTTCCTTGCCTCAATAGACATCAAAGATGCTTATCTCCACGTGCCAATTGCTACAGAACATCAACGTTTTCTACGTTTTGTGATAGGAGACGACCATTTTCAGTTCGTAGCTCTGCCATTTGGTCTGGCGACAGCCCCACGGGTCTTCACCAAGGTCATGGCGGCGGTGGTAGCAGTCTTGCACTCTCAGGGACACTCGGTGATCCCTTACCTAGACGATTTATTGGTCAAAGCTCCCTCTCAAGAGGCATGTCAGCACAGCCTGAATGCTACGCTGGAGACCCTACAGTCTTTCGGATGGATCATCAACTTTCCAAAGTCGATCCTATCACCGACGCAATCACTAACGTATCTTGGCATGGAGTTTCATACTCTAGCAGCGATAGTGAAGCTTCCGCTGAACAAGCAGCGGTCACTACAGACAGGGGTGCAATCTCTTCTGCAGGGCCAGTTGCATCCCTTGCGGCGCCTCATGCATTTCCTAGGGAAGATGGTGGCAGCCATGGAAGCAGTTCCCTTTGCGCAATTTCATCTGCGCCCACTTCAATGGGACATTCTCCGCCAATGGGACGGGAAGTCAACGTCACTGGACAGGAAAGTCTCGCTTTCCCAGACGGCCAAGGACTCCCTACAATGGTGGCTCCTTCCCACCTCATTGTCTCAGGGAAGATCCTTCCTGCCCCCATCCTGGGCAGTAGTCACGACAGATGCGAGTCTGTCAGGGTGGGGAGCGGTATTTCTCCACCACAGGGCTCAGGGGACGTGGACTCCGCAGGAGTCCACCCTTCAGATCAATGTTCTGGAGATCAGAGCAGTGTATCTTGCTCTACTGGCCTTCCAACAGTGGCTGGAAGGGAAGCAGATCCGAATCCAATCGGACAACTCCACAGCGGTGGCATACATCAACCACCAAGGAGGGACGCGCAGTCGGCAAGCCTTCCAAGAAGTCCGGCGCATTCTAATGTGGGTGGAGGACACAGCATCCACCATATCCGCGGTTCACATCCCAGGCGTAGAAAACTGGGAAGCAGACTTCCTCAGTCGCCAGGGCATGGACGCAGGGGAATGGTCCCTTCACCCGGACGTGTTTCAGGAAATCTGTCGCCGCTGGGGAGTGCCGGACGTCGACCTAATGGCATCCCGGCACAACAACAAGGTCCCGGCATTCATGGCGAGGTCGCGCGATCAAAGAGCTCTGGCGGCAGACGCCTTGGTTCAAGATTGGTCGCAGTTTCAGCTCCCATACGTGTTTCCGCCTCTGGCGCTCTTGCCCAGAGTGCTACGCAAGATCAGATCCGAGTGCAGCCGCATCATACTCGTCGCTCCAGACTGGCCGAGGAGGTCGTGGTATCCGGATCTGTGGCATCTCACGATCGGTCGACCGTGGTCACTGCCAGACCGACCAGACTTACTGTCCCAAGGGCCGTTTTTCCATCAGAATTCTGCGGCCCTGAACCTGACTGTGTGGCCATTGAGTCCTGGATCCTAGCATCTGCAGGATTATCTCAAGGAGTCGTTGCCACAATGAGACAAGCTAGAAAGTCGAATTCGGCTAAGATCTACCACAGAACGTGGAAGATTTTCTTATCCTGGTGCTCTGCTCAGGGAGTGTCTCCCTGGCCATTTGCATTGCCCAAGTTTCTTTCCTTCCTGCAATCGGGGTTAGAAAAGGGCTTGTCGCTCAGCTCCCTTAAAGGGCAAGTTTCGGCACTATCCGTGTTTTTTCAGAAGCGTCTAGCACGTCTTTCTAAGGTGCGCACGTTCCTGCAGGGGGTCTGTCATATTGTGCCCCCGTACAAGCGGCCGTTAGATCCATGGGATCTGAACAGAGTACTAGTTGCTCTCCAGAAGCCGCCCTTCGAGCCTCTGAAGGAAGTTTCCTTTTCTCGGCTGTCACAGAAAGTGGCGTTTCTTGTTGCGATCACATCGCTTCGGCGAGTGTCTGAGCTGGCAGCTCTGTCATCCAAGGCTCCCTTCCTGGTGTTCCACCAGGACAAGGTAGTGCTGCGCCCTATTCCGGAGTTTCTCCCTAAGGTCGTATCCTCTTTTCATCTTAATCAGGATATATCCTTGCCTTCTTTTTGTCCTCATCCGGTTCACCGGTATGAAAAGGATTTACGTTTGCTAGATCTGGTGAGAGCACTCAGAATCTACATTTCCCGCACGGCGCCCATGCGCCGTGCCGATGCACTTTTTGTCATTGTCGCTGGTCCGCGCAAGGGGTTGCAGGCTTCTAAAGCCACCCTGGCTCGATGGATCAAAGAACCAATTCTAGAGGCCTACCGTTCTGCGGGGCTTCCGGTTCCTTCAGGGCTAAAAGCCCACTCAACCAGAGCCGTGGGTGCGTCCTGGGCATTTCGTCACCAGGCTTCGGCTCAACAGGTGTGCCAGGCAGCTACCTGGTCCAGTCTGCACACTTTCACCAAGCATTATCAGGTGCATACCTATGCTTCGGCGGATGCCAGCTTAGGTAGAAGAGTCCTGCAGGCGGCAGTGACACCCCCGTAGGGGAGGGCTGTTTTGCAGCTCTAACATGAGGTATTTCTTTACCCACCCAGGGACAGCTTTTGGACGTCCCAATCGTCTGGGTCTCCCAATAGAGCGCTGAAGAAGAAGGGAATTTTGTTACTTACCGTAAATTCCTTTTCTTCTAGCTCTTATTGGGAGACCCAGCACCCGCCCTGTTGTCCTTCGGGATGTTTTTTTGTTGTTTGCGGGTACACATGTTGTTCATGTTGAACGGTTTTTCAGTTCTCCGATGTTATTCGGAGTTAATTTGTTTAAACCAGTTATTGGCTTCCTCCTTCTTGCTTTGGCACTAAAACTGGAGAACCCGTGATATCACGGGGGGGGTATAGCCAGAGGGGGAGGGGCCTTGCACTTTTGATGTAGTGCTTTGTGTGGCCTCCAGAGGGCAGTAGCTATACCCCAATCGTCTGGGTCTCCCAATAAGAGCTAGAAGAAAAGGAATTTACGGTAAGTAACAAAATTCCCTTCTTGTCCCAGTATGGGTGAATAGTATTGTTGAAATCCCCCATACATAGTACCTGCACATCTGAATTATCCCGTATAGCCTCCGCCACCATTTTCATGACACTATTATTATAATGTGGAGGGATGTACACCCTTGCATCGGACGCAAAAGAACCTCCCCTCTTTATCTACTTTAGATTCAATAGGTTCAAACGGGATGGCTTTATGTACCCTGGAGTAGTATGAAAAATGGAATGCTAGCTATAGCTAATCCATGATCGATTCAGATATGCTTCCCCCCCCCCCCCCTTAGCCATGACAGCACCACGTGAAAGAGGGATCCGCCCAGCAAAAATAGGAAACCATTCTCCCCCTCTTCCGTTGGTTTCCTGTCCTTAATGAGAGACCTCATTCTGTGAAGCGCGGCACAGAAGAAATTGTGGGCCAGAAGAGGGCTGAACTCGCCCAACCCCGTCCGGTGACGGCTCTGTGACGCGCACCCGGGGAGTATACCAGGTGATTTGGGCGTGGTCACGTGACGTCACATGAGCGCGCCGGAAGGCAGGGCTGCTAAGATGGCGGTGCCCATGCAATGTTCTTAGCGGTATGTTTCGTTGCTCATTATGTCCACTGGACATTGTCCAGCCACCGGAGAGCATCCCTGGGGTTTTCAACAAAGAAGGTCTCGTTAAGTGCTGCCACTCTGAGCTTCGCAGGGTATAGCATGGAGTAGGATACTTGAATAGCCCTTAAGCGTCACTTTACATCAATGAAATACGCCCTATGTTTCGATATTTCCACGGAAAAGTCTGGGAAGAATGAAACTCTGTGACCATTGACCTTGACGTCTCCTTTATTGCGGTCTGCACGTAAGATGGCGTCCCTGTCCCTGTAGTGGAGCAGTTTAATCAGCATGGGTCTTGGATGGGCACCCGGTGGCTGTGGTCTCGTGGGAACCCTATGTGCTCTTTCAGTTGCATAGAATTGTGAAAGGACTCCATCTCCGAATATCTTGTGCAGCCATTTTTCAAACAATTCGGACGGATTTGTTCCCTTTGTCTTTTCCAGCCATCCAATCACTCTCACAATATTCCTCCACAGTCTATTCTCCATATCGTCGGTTTTCATCATCAGGGCTGCTAGTTTTTGTTCATGGCTGCTGACATTTCTAGACACTTGCGGCAGCGTATCTTCTAGGTCACTTATTCTCCCTTCTGAGGCTGCCGTGCGCTTTGATACTTTTTGCAGGCCTTGGCTTATGTGTGAGATTTGGTCTCTGATGTGCCCCATCTGTGTGTTTAAAGATGACATGGTGGTGCCAAGTTGATTGATAGCAGAGAGGACATCTTTTAAAGTGGGCTCCGCTCCCTGGTAAGGAAAAAAGGTAATCCAGCTCAACTGGGGCAAAGTCCGGCATGCAAGGATAACACTCTGGCAGTGCAAGGGTCCAATAGAAGAAAGAAAAATCCAGCTTCCGGAGTAGTAGTAGTAAAACTGATGCAAAATTTTATTAAAGGACGTAAAAATTAATGTGATGACAAAAATAGGGAGCCCATATGCGGCGTAAGGCTACGCGTTTCGAACGCTGCCTGCGTTCTTTGTCAAGCCTGAGTGAACATGTCTTGCTCACAAGCATTTAAACTCACTCCTACCAATGGGAGGAGTGTGTTTAATCAGAAAGCACATGTGCCAGCATGGGGTAGATAACATACAAAGCAACAATACAAAAATTCAACAATAAGTGAACAGATTTTTTTTCATATATACAGAAAAGATTTTTGATATTAAAATTCCACATAAAAAAATTCTATCATCCGAAATGTACATGCAAACATTATCTACCAAGATTTAATAATGAAACATGACATCTCGTCTCAGATTAAGACCATTGGGTATTCTAGTTCCCAAATGAAATATCCAAAAAGCCTCACGTGTGAGAACCTGATGTTGGATATCACCACCACGAGGAGAGATTTTAACTTTTTCTAAGCCAAAAACACGCAGGGATCAGTATTGCAATTATGATGTGAAATAAAATGTCTGGATGCCGATGAGAGATTTCTGGCTGGAATAACGGTGCCCTTAGAATTATAAATATCCCGGATATGTTCATTAAAACGCACCTTGAGTTTTCTCACTGTACAACCAATATAAAGTAGGTTACAGCTGGTGCACTTAATGCAATAAACCACATTGGTGGTATTACAATTAATGTACCTCGAAATGGAATATGTGGCAGTCTCACCAGTATTTGAAAATGAGCTACAAGCTAAGGCAAATTCACATGTGCGGCAGCGTGAGGTGCCGCACCTAAAAAATCCCTTGTGTTCAAGCCAGGTGGAAACAGGTTTATTTTTTACAAAAAAACTAGGTGAAAGAATGTTGCCCAGTGAAGGTGCTTTTTTAGCAACCACATTGCAACCAGATTGCAGTATGGTTGCAAGAACAGGGTCTTCATTTAAAACGGGTAAATAACGTTTAATAATATTTTTGATGTGATTGAATTGTGTGCTGTATTGTAAAGAGAGCACTATTGTGTTATGCAATTTCATATTATTCTTATTGTTTTTACATTCAGAGTTTTTATTTGAAAAATCTATCAAATGATCACGTTTTTTATTTTCTACTATCTTGCGTGCTCTCTGAAGTGTCCAGGATGGATAACGCCTTGCACTTAATCTGGATTCAGCTGATCTGACTTCATTGTTATATACAGAATGCTCACTGCAATTACGCAAAACCCTGGTAAATTCACCCACTGGTTATAATCTGGTTAGGCATGCCTGTGAAAGTCAAATCCAAAAAATTAATTTTATTATTGTCACAAAAATGGGTGAATTTTAGATTGAATTGTTTATTGTTTAAATAATTCATGAACTCCGGAATTAATAAGATGGGACCATTCCAAATGAATAACTGGTCATCAATAAATCTACCGTACCAGTGGATGAATTTACAGTAAGGGTTATTAATATCATATAAGTATTTTTCCTCCCAATGAGCCATAACCAAATTCGCAATTGAAGGTGAAAATTTAGCACCCATAGAAACTCCGTGGTACTGTAAATAAAACTGTTTATTGAACACGAAAAAATTATGCTCCATCAAAAATTGCGCAACTTGTATGATATAATTTTGAAACGCTGAAGAATAGGAGCTTTATTTATTCAAATGAAAAATCAAAGCATGTATAGCTACAGATAAAGGAATAGTAGTGTACAATGATATAACATCGCAACTAAGCCAACTAAAGCCTGTTTGCCAAATTTTATTGGAGAACTGATCAAGAATGTCAATACTATCTTTGATGTACCCTGGAGTTCTATGGGTTAAAGGCTGCAGTATTGAATCCAGCCATTCACTCATGTGTTCATTGGAAGAGCCAATACCTGAGACTATTGGCCTCATTGGGGGAGGTGATATTCCCTTGTGTGTTTTGGGTAAAGCGTGCAGAGTCGGGGTAACAGGATGTTGTACAATGAGATAATCCCTTTGTTTCTCAGTAATATAATTCAAATGTACACCTTCATCAATCAATCGGACAATCAATGCAGAAAATTTCTCAGTAGGATCAAAATCCAATTTTTTGTATACAGTGGGGTCGTTGAGCATGGATTCAACCTGGGTGCAATAAGCCAGTGAATCCATTACTACAACAACCCCACCCTTATCTGACATTCTAATTACAATATCAGTCATTGTTTCAAGATCCTGCAGTGCTTTTCTTAATTTAAAAGACAAATTGTGCCTGGCAGGTAGAGTGTGAACACTGTCATGCAGCTTTTATAAATCCTGTTCTATTAAATTCTGAAATCTATCCATGCATTCAACCCGTGAATTTATTGGATAAAATGCAGGGTTTTTTGGAAAAAAACTGAGTAGCTTGATCAATGGAATTATCATCAGCAGTATTCACACTCAAATCCTCCAAGCACAACACTGCACGTTGTTCTGAAAAGTCATAAGAACGATAAGGGTTAATACTGACAGGATTATTCACATTAGAAAAATTTTCACCAACAGCATCATGAAAAAAATGTTTTTTAACAGTGAGAATTCTCATA
Organism: Anomaloglossus baeobatrachus; assembly: GCF_048569485.1. NCBI lineage: Eukaryota > Metazoa > Chordata > Amphibia > Anura > Aromobatidae > Anomaloglossus > Anomaloglossus baeobatrachus. Next base: position 687,923,122 of record NC_134353.1, on the reverse strand, counting down.
AACCTGTTAATATCCAGTAATGTTGAAAATAGATTAAAGTCCCGTGCAGGAACAAAGTTCATACCTCGTGATAGGAGTTCAATATGGTCATCTGATAAAAGACGCGATGACAAATTAAGGACGCTGTTCTGATTTAGCGGTAATTGTGCTTCTTGCCTCTTGTTATAACATTGTAGGTTCCTCCGATGTTTCCTCCCCCTCCTCCGTTTTTTGATTTAGAAGGTACAAAAGTCCTGGGCAATTTATTGAAGGAGGAATTATTGGAAACATTATCAGTGTCCACATTATGTCCATCAGACATTTCTGCCTCAGAAGAACTGAAACTTACACGTGAAGCTCGATTAAATTTTTTCTTCTTGAGAATGGATTTTGGTGTCCTGTTAGAAGAATTCTTCATGCCAATCATAAATTTTGTTTGCAGCATAGTCATTGAGATCCCTTTGGAACTTTTTCTTTTTTAAAAACATAATGTTATCATCCAAATTTGAAACTGATTTGTTAATTCGTTCCATGGCAGTATCAAATTCCAGTTTGTTATATTGTGAGATAACACTCTGCTTTAATGTGGAAATGTCCTTTTGAAGTTCTGTTAATTTGAGCTCCTCATACTTGACAATGAGTCGCATCAGGTTCAATGAACAGGTACTGAGAATCTGATTCCATTCCTCTTGAAAGGCAGAACAGAAAATCGTGGTAGGTGATTTTTTTAATGCGAAGACCTCTTGGGATCATGTCCTTTGAAACGTACTTGTTTAAGGTTGTACAATCCCACCACGTTTTATTTTCTATAAACAATAATTTTTCCAGCTCACGCATATCCGATAACATGGAGCCTGATGATGATTGAGGATTAACACTTTCATCAAACACAGAGGCAGCTTTGGCTTCCCTATTAGCCATAATATTGTCCGTTCATGAATTATTGATTTATAAGTAATAAATCTGTGTTTGATGAAAGTGTTAGGCTCTGTGCGCACTGGGAAATGGAATTTTCTTGAGAAAATTCCGCATCCTCTCAAAGATTACCGCACCCGCGGTAAAAAACCGCGGGAAACCGCACCCGAAAACCGCATGCGGTTTGCCGCGGCTTTACCGCGGTATTGTTCGCGGTATTGCCGCGGTTTTGCCGCGTGCGGGTTGGGATGTGCTTTATTGCATTCAATGCAATAAAGCACATTGAAGAAAAAAAAAAAAAATACATTTAATTCTGATAGTAGATAGACAGAAGAATAGATAGAGGGATAGATAGATAGATAGATAGAGGGATAGACAGATCGCTGCATTTCCCACGGTCGGCAGTGAGTTCACATTACCGGCCGTGGGAAATGACCGGTAATTACCTCTGCTGTCTGCTGCATTCAGCCTGTGTCTGTGACAGTCGCGGCTGGATGTCAGCAGTGCAGGACGCAGGAGCCGGAGCTGTGGATTACGCCGGAGCTTTGTTTGGGAGGGGTTAATAAAATGGTGAACGAGGCTTGTTGGTTTTATTTAAAATAAAGGATTTTTCGGTGTCTGTGTTTTTTTCACTTTACTTACGGGTTGATCATGTCAGCTGTCACATAGACGCTGCCATGATCAAGCCTGGGGTTAATGGCGGTGGTCCCCTATCACCATTAACCCCTTGTATTACCTTGTCACCACTGCTAAACGGTGGCAAGAAGAGCCGAGGACACGCCGGCAGTGCCGCATAATGTATGCGACAGTGCCGGGGCAGCTGCGGCTGATATTCTCGGCTGCGGGAGGGGGAGTGAGGCGGGGGACATTACCCCTGCCCCTCTCCCTCCCCAGCCTGAGAATACCGGGCTGCCGCTGTGTGCTTACCTCGGCTGGAAGGTAAATATGCAGCGGAGCCCACGTTCTTTTTTTTCTATATTTCCGTTTTCTTTCTATGTGTGTTCTATGTGTCTGTGTCTATGTGATCTATGTCTGTGATGTGTTCTGTGTCTGATGTGTGTGTGTTTACTCTGCACGGCTTCCTGTTCCTGTAATGACATCACTTCCCTGCAAAACCGCAAGCAAGTGATGTACATTACCGGAGGTAAACCGCGAAATACCGCAGGGAATAACGCAGGAAAACGCAGTGAACCGCACAGAATTTGCTGCCTGCGTTATTCCCTGCGGGATTTCATGATTAACATTGAGTCAATGGAGTGAAATCCCGCAGCGATGTGCGGAAAAGAAGTGACATGCACTTGTTTTTGCTGCGGGATTCCCGCAGCAAAACATGCAGCTGTCAAATTCCGCCCAGTGCGCACAGGATTTTTTTTCTCCATAGGATTTGCTGGTGATTCACTGCAGAGATGTTATGAACATTTTCTGCAGCGAAACATGCAGCAAATCCGCGGCAAAATCCGCGAAAAATCTGGTAAGTGCGCACATAGCCTTAATCCTCAATCATCATCAGGCTCCATGTTATCGGATATGCGTGAGCTGGAAAAATTATTGTTTATAGAAAATAAAACGTGGTGGGATTGTACAACCTTAAACAAGTACGTTTCAAAGGACATGATCCCAAGAGGTCTTCGCATTAAAAAAATCACCTACCACGATTTTCTGTTCTGCCTTTCAAGAGGAATGGAATCAGATTCTCAGTACCTGTTCATTGAACCTTGATGCGACTCATTGTCAAGTATGAGGAGCTCAAATTAACAGAACTTCAAAAGGACATTTCCACATTAAAGCAGAGTGTTATCTCACAATATAACAAACTGGAATTTGATACTGCCATGGAACGAATTAACAAATCAGTTTCAAATTTGGATGATAACATTATGTTTTTAAAAAAGAAAAAGTTCCAAAGGGATCTCAATGACTATGCTGCAAACAAAATTTATGATTGGCATGAAGAATTCTTCTAACAGGACACCAAAATCCATTCTCAAGAAGAAAAAATTTAATCGAGCTTCACGTGTAAGTTTCAGTTCTTCTGAGGCAGAAATGTCTGATGGACATAATGTGGACACTGATAATGTTTCCAATAATTCCTCCTTCAATGAATTGCCCAGGACTTTTGTACCTTCTAAATCAAAAAACGGAGGAGGGGGAGGAAACATCGGAGGAACCTACAATGTTATAACAAGAGGCAAGAAGCACAATTACCGCTAAATCAGAACAGCGTCCTTAATTTGTCATCGCGTCTTTTATCAGATGACCATATTGAACTCCTATCACGAGGTATGAACTTTGTTCCTGCACGGGACTTTAATCTATTTTCAACATTACTGGATATTAACAGGTTTATGAGAATTCTCACTGTTAAAAAACATTTTTTTCATGATGCTGTTGGTGAAAATTTTTCTAATGTGAATAATCCTGTCAGTATTAACCCTTATCGTTCTTATGACTTTTCAGAACAACGTGCAGTGTTGTGCTTGGAGGATTTGAGTGTGAATACTGCTGATGATAATTCCATTGATCAAGCTCCCCCAATGAGGCCAATAGTCTCAGGTATTGGCTCTTCCAATGAACACATGAGTGAATGGCTGGATTCAATACTGCAGCCTTTAACCCATAGAACTCCAGGGTACATCAAAGATAGTATTGACATTCTTGATCAGTTCTCCAATAAAATTTGGCAAACAGGCTTTAGTTGGCTTAGTTGCGATGTTATATCATTGTACACTACTATTCCTTTATCTGTAGCTATACATGCTTTGATTTTTCATTTGAATAAATAAAGCTCCTATTCTTCAGCGTTTCAAAATTATATCATACAAGTTGCGCAATTTTTGATGGAGCATAATTTTTTCGTGTTCAATAAACAGTTTTATTTACAGTACCACGGAGTTTCTATGGGTGCTAAATTTTCACCTTCAATTGCGAATTTGGTTATGGCTCATTGGGAGGAAAAATACTTATATGATATTAATAACCCTTACTGTAAATTCATCCACTGGTACGGTAGATTTATTGATGACCAGTTATTCATGTGGAATGGTCCCATCTTATTAATTCCGGAGTTCATGAATTATTTAAACAATAATCAATTCAATCTAAAATTCACCCATTTTTGTGACAATAATAAAATTTAATTTTTTGGATTTGACTTTCACAGGCATGCCTAACCAGATTATATCCACTTGTATTTATCGTAAACCACTGGCTGGAAATACAATTTTACATGCTATGAGTAGTCATCCTAATCATACAATCAAAGCTGTACCAGTGGGTGAATTTACCAGGGTTTTGCGTAATTGCAGTGAGCATTCTGTATATAACAATGAAGTCAGATCAGCTGAATCCAGATTAAGTGCAAGGCGTTATCCATCCTGGACACTTCAGAGAGCACGCAAGATAGTAGAAAATAAAAAACGTGATCATTTGATAGATTTTTCAAATAAAAACTCTGAATGTAAAAACAATAAGAATAATATGAAATTGCATAACAAAATAGTGCTATCTTTACAATACAGCACACAATTCAATCACATCAAAAATATTATTAAACGTTATTTACCCGTTTTAAATGAAGACCCTGTTCTTGCAACCATACTGCAATCTGGTTGCAATGTGGTTGCTAAAAAAGCACCTTCACTGGGCAACATTCTTTCACCTAGTTTTTTTGTAAAAAATAAACCTGTTTCCACCTGGCTTGAACACAAGGGATTTTTTAGGTGCGGCACCTCACGCTGCCGCACATGTGAATTTGCCTTACCTTGTAGCTCATTTTCAAATACTGGTGAGACTGCCACATATTCCATTTCGAGGTACATTAATTGTAATACCACCAATGTGGTTTATTGCATTAAGTGCACCAGCTGTAACCTACTTTATATTGGTTGTACAGTGAGAAAACTCAAGGTGCGTTTTAATGAACATATCCGGGATATTTATAATTCTAAGGGCACCGTTATTCCAGCCAGAAATCTCTCATCGGCATCCAGACATTTTATTTCACATCACAATTGCAATACTGATCCCTGCGTGTTTTTGGCTTAGAAAAAGTTAAAATCTCTCCTCGTGGTGGTGATATCCAACATCAGGTTCTCACACGTGAGGCTTTTTGGATATTTCATTTGGGAACTAGAATACCCAATGGTCTTAATCTGAGACGAGATGTCATGTTTCATTATTAAATCTTGGTAGATAATGTTCGCATGTACATTTCGGATGATAGAGTTTTTTTATGTGGAATTTTAATATCAAAAATCTTTTCTGTATATATGAAAAAAAATCTGTTCACTTATTGTTGAATTTTTGTATTGTTGCTTTGTATGTTATCTACCCCATGCTGGCACATGTGCTTTCTGATTAAACACACTCCTCCCATTGGTAGGGGTGAGTTTAAATGCTTGTGAGCAAGACATGTTCACTCAGGCTTGACAAAGAACGCAGGCAGCGTTCGAAACGCGTAGCCTTACGCCGCATATGGGCTCCCTATTTTTGTCATCACATTAATTTTTACGTCCTTTAATAAAATTTTGCATCAGTTTTACTACTACTCCGGAAGCTGGATTTTTCTTTCTTCTATCCGCTCCCTGGTGACTCACTTCACCTGATGCTGCATGAATCCCCATTGTGGCAGGGGCCTGGTCGTTTTGGCTTTGTGAGAACATCTCTCCCTCCATAGGTTCCACATTGTCCCGTCCCCCCCCTCCGCCCCCTCCTCCTCCACCGTAAGCTGGCCATATCTGCCCGATGTCACTGCGCTCTTCGGGGCTCCACTAGCAGCAGAGCGGCTCCTCTTGCCAGGAGCTCTCACGAACCCTGCCAGCTTCACTGCCGCATTTTCAGCTACACTCCTGCCTGCCTTAGTACCTTCGTGGTGCTGGCCAGCGCCATCTTGGGACTTCCCGCGCTCCGAGACCGCCGCTTCCCGCTGCCTCCTGCTGACTCCTCCGGTCATATTTCTGCAGCAGAGGATGCAGGGAAGTGTACGGAGGACAAATGGAGGGTGAGTGTTATCTCTGCAGCCCAGTGGAACGGATAATTGGCATCCTTCGCCGGAGCTCTCCCGTCACGCGTCCTCTCTCATGCCAGGTCAGGCCCCGACCCCAAGCTGATAACATACTTACCCCTTTACTTATACAAAGACAGAAGCATTGCCCGCAGATGTGCAGGAATTCGCATATACTACAGCACAAAAGTTAGTACACTCACATTTTTTGTAAATATTTTGTTGTATCTTTTATGACACAACACTGAAAATATTACACTTTGATACAATGTAAAGTGGTCAGTGTACAGCTTGTATAACAGTGTAAATTTTGGTGTGCCCTCTAGCTCCAGACACAGCCACTAATTTAGAAATTTCCATAGCATGGACATATTGAGGGAACATGGTCCCAAAAAAAAGGGTAATCCCAATATATTACTTAAGACAAAACAAGGGGCAAGACATGCCAGATAGTATAGTAAAATATAAACTCTTTGTTTCTAAAAAAAACATGTGATTTAATAATCCGCATAGAAAATAGTAGAGTACAAAAATTATTATATACAGTATAGTCAACTAGAGGCAAAAAATATGGTGAGGACAAGAGATTGGGGGAGGTTTTCCGACCAGTTCCAAATGAAAGTGTGTGTGTGTGTGTGTAATATAAATAAATAAATATATATAATACATATATATATATTTTTGTTTATATATTACTGTATGTGTATATATACAGTACATACCAAAAGTTTGGATACACCTTCTCATCTCTAGAATAACTGTTAAGAGGAGACTTTGTGCAGCAGGCCTTCATGGTAAAATAGCTGCTAGGAAACCACTGCTAAGGACAGGCAACAAGCAAAAGAGACTTGTTTGGGCTAAAGAACACAAGGAATGGACATTAGACCAGTGGAAATCTGTGCTTTGGTCTGATGGATCCAAAGATCTCAAATTTGGACTCAACTACCGTGTCTTTGTAGAAAAGGTGAACGGATGGACTCTACATGGCTGGTTCCCACCGTGAAGCATGGAGGAGGAGGTGTGATGGTGTGGGGGTGCTTTACTGGTGACACTGTTGGGGATTTATTCAAAATTGAAGGCATACTGAACCAGCATGCCTACCACAGCATCTTGCAGCGGCGTGCTATTCCATCCGGTTTGCGTTTTAGTTGGACCATCATTTATTTTTCAACAGGACAATGACCGAAACACACCTCCAGGCTGTGTAAGGGCTATTTGACTAAGAAGGAGAGTGATGGGGTGCTACGCCAGATGACCTGGTCTCCACAGTCACCAGACCTGAACCCAATCGAGATGGTTTGGGGTGAGCTGGACCGAAGAATGAAGGAAAAAGGGCCAACAAGTGCTAAGCATCTCTGGGAACTCCTTCAAGACTGTTGGAAAACCATTTCCAGTGACTACCTCTTCAAGCTCATAAAGAGAATGCCAAGAGTGTGCAAAGTAGTAATTAAAGCAAAAGCTGGCTACTTTGAAGAACCTAGAATATAAGACATATTTTTAGTTGTTTCACACTTTAAGTATTTCATTCCACATGTTTTAATTAATAGTTTTGATGCCTTCAATGTGAATCTACAATTTTCAGAGTCCTGAAAATAAAGAAAACTCTTTGAATAAAAAAGTGTGTCCAAACTTTTGGTCTGTACTGTATGTATACAGTGGGAATCATTAATGCTGACAATGAACCTCTCAGTAAGTAAATTTATGTAAATCCCGGTCATCCCGACTCCAAACAGACCCCACAGCACCCACATAGCAGCTAACCACAAGCAGTCCTAACAGCATGATAAAGGTGATAGACAATATTTACCCATTTTAGAACTGTGTCCGAGAACCGACCCTGTGCATCCTTTGACGCACGTTTCGAAATATGTTTGTCAAAAAGGAAGTGGTGTGATACAAAATACAGCTGGTTTTTATAGCCATAACCTAGGTGATGATGCTTAGTATCACCATACCTTAGCATGCATATTGGCCCCCGCCGAAAAGCGAGCCCTCCAGCAATCCCGGATACAGTGCGGGAGGAAGAAATCTTCCGATGACGTCAGAGTCCCGCCCTGCACCATGTGGATGCTTTTAGAAAACGCCTACAGGTCAGGGGACCAGCGCGCATGCGTCGACCCACCACAGCCATAAGCAGTGAGGGCAAATTTGTGGGCAACCATCCGTTCTGGATCCCAATTACTATTATTCAATTACATTATAATCTTTATGCAAATCATAGGGCGATAAAAGAGATCAATTGATAGAGCTATATCACAACATAAGTAATTGTATAGAAACCGATCCACTTATCATTTAGCACACACAACTTTCATATCAAGATACATCCCAACGATATGCATATATAAATATGTATTGATCCAGATAAATCCTAGATCCATAATATGAATTATCCTTAGAAATAGAAGAATATAATTGTAAGAATAAATAGAAGTTGTTGAAAATACAAAAGAAAAATACAATCAATAAAAACACAATAAAAATTGTTGTATATACATAACTGAATAACTGCATGAGCTAATATCTCACAAAAAGCACGCAAAGCTTAGCTTTTCGTTGAGGCAGACGGGTACCATTGTGTTAAGGTTAGTTATCCATCGACACTCAAGTTGCGCCAGAATCTTTTTCATGTGACCCTCCCCCCCCCCCCACCACCACCTAATACCACACTGAACCCGGTCAATGCCAAAGGCTCTTTATCACTGGGGGGGCACAATTGTGGTGCAACTTAGTGTCTCGGTATGGTTCTTAAACTGGACACATCACATTCCGAGGCTGCAGAAATGTCTCTGACGTGTTCCCTAATGCGAACACGCAGTTCGTGGGACGTCAAACCCACATACAGTGTGTTGCAGGGGCATGAGGCAAGGTAAATAAAAAAAACTCTTGCCAAATGTTATATATTTCTTTATTTGGTATTGAGCATCGCCCATACTAGACCTAAAAGATGTCGCACGGACAATGTTCCCATATTTGCACGAGAGGCATGAGCCACATGGAAAACAACCACTTTTTTGTTGTTTGACACCACCGAAAGGAATATGAAGGAAAGAAGTCTCCTGCTATTTATCCGATGCTGAGCGCCTATATGGAATAGCAGCCTATCTATTTAATCAACAGGGTAAGCTGGCATTTTTTCTTTTTTCACCGAAAGGAATAGGGGTCTTTGCCACATAGTGGCTCTTTATGAGAAGATCCCTAAGATTCGGGGACCTTCTTGCAGTAAGAAGAGGGCGTTTGGGTAAAAGGTGGCGCAGAGTTGGATCCAATAGCAAGACCGACCAGTGTCTTATACCTCACATTTGCTCCCACTGTGCATTAAATGGGGAAACATCTTACTGGAGGGTGTTGGTTGGTTGTCTTGCTCTGATATAACAATTTGGTCCGTGGTGTTTGCTTCGCCCTACAATAACCCCCTTTAATGCTACGGTGGCTGTAGCCTCGTGCCTCAAACCGACCCTGTAGGTCCTTGGCCTGATGTTTAAATTGGCTATCTGTTGAGCAAATGCGCTTCATGCGCAAAAATTGATCTACAGGTATAGCCCAGATGGTCACAGCAGTGTATGCAGAACTGCCATGTAATTGAGCATTTACTGACATCTCCTCACTGAAGGCGTCGGTCTGTACGGATCCATTGCTCTGCACCAGAATCGTAATGTCAAGGAATTCAATCCGGCAGGGGTCATGTTTATATGTAAGATAGATGTTGAAATTGTTCTTATTCAATCGTTCAAAGAATTTTTGTAACATCTCTACTGACCCCTGCCAGATGATGAACAAGTCATCAATAAATCGGTAAAAGCAGGGCACCTGGGCCGCGGCGCGCAAGCAATCACCGAAAACCTCTCTCCCAATAGCCAAGAAAGAGGTTTGCGTACGAAAGCGTGCGCGCACACGCTGCGCCCATCGCAGTGCCTCACCGCTGGAGAAAAAACTGTTCTTGAAAGTAAAAAAATTATGATACAGGATGTATTGCAATAGATCCATAATCAAAGAACGTAATGCTCCATCCATGGCAGTCATACTCAAGTAATATTCTACTGCCTTCAGACCATCCGAGTGGTTAATGCACGAATAAAGTGCCTCAATGTCTGCCGTAACCAGCAGCATGTCTGTTTCTAAAGATAAATCAAGAAAGAACGTCTGGAACTCCATTCTGAGACTGAACTGGGTGCAAAAACCTAAAAAATCTACACTATATGGAGAGAAGGTATGCACACCAGTGACTATGTAAGGGGAATATATAAAAAGCAGAAACTGCTGTGTGAATACTGACATGAAAAATCCAATAGCTATATGTAAGAATGAAAATATGAAAAATGGAATCTGCATTACTGCCATGAACATATGAATAAAGAGAAATGTAGCTATTGAATTGATCAATGCAACAGAGCCCCAACACTACGCCAAAGTATTTCTCTACGTTGGGGTCCCTAGCTAGTGTGTGTCCTCATGCAGTTAAAAAACTTACCGTGTATGGGAAGCTGAGACCCAGGCTATATATGCGTATAATGTGGACTGGCTATTGGGTGGGGCTGGGTTCACAAACGAAAAACTACAAATCAATCAAGAAGTAACGTCTGGAACTCCATTCTTACATATAGCTATTGGATTTTTCATGTCAGTATTCACACAGCAGTTTCTGCTTTTCATATATTCCCCTTTACATAGTCACTGGTGTGCATACCTTCTCTCCATATAGTGTAGATTTTTTAGGTTTTTGCACCCAGTTCAGATTCAGAATGGAGTTCCAGACGTTATTTCTTGATTGATTTGTAGTTTTTCGTTTGTGAACCTGGCCCCACCCAATAGCCAGTTCACATTATACGCATTTATAGCCTGGCTCTCAGCTTCCCATACACAGTAAGTTTTTTTTTAACTGCATGAGAGGACACACACAAGCTAGGGACCCCAACGTACAGAAATACTTTGGCGTAGTGTTGGGGCTCTGTTTCATTGATCAATTCAATAGCTACATTTCCCTTTATTCATATGTTCATGGCAGTAATGCAGATTCCATTTTTCATATTTTCATTCTTACATATAGCTATTGGATTTTCCATGTCAGTATTCACACAGCAGTTTCTGCTTTTCATATATTCCCCTTACATAGTCACTGGTGTGCATACCTTCTCTCCATATAGTGTTTCTAAAGATAGACCGTCTAATCTTTTCAGGATGTTCATGGTGTCTCTGATATAGGAGGGCAGGGTCTCAACCAGTGGGTGCAAATAATGATCTATAAATTTGCAAACTTGGTCACACAGCCCTCCTATACCAGAGACAATCGGACGTCCCGGGGGTTCAACAGGGTCCTTGTGGACCTTTGGGAGTAGATAAAAGGTCTGTATAATAGGCTCCTTAATAAGCAAACCCTCAAACACCTTTTTGGGGATATCAAGGCCTTATCCAAAATCAGAAAGAGCTCCTTTGAAAATTGGGACACTGGATTAGATGGAAAAGGGGTATATGCATCCCTATCTCGCAACTGCCTGAAGGCCTCGTTCTCATATTTAGTGACCGGCCACACTACCCTTTGTCCGCAGGTTTTATAACGACGTCCTTCATAGCCTGCAATTCCTTAATGGCTTTACCTTGTTGGTGGTTGTCACATCCACCATATGGTGGGAGGATTTTAAAATCCTCAGCCAACAATTTATTAAAGATCTCAACCTGCGAACAAAGGGGGAAAGGTGGAAATTTGGTTGATTTAGGAGCAACTGTTGAAGGGAATTTACCTGCAGGGATAGGGTAATTTTCCTATTCCAGAGACTCCAGTATAGCAATCGCCTCCCGTTCAGCCTCGGTATCCAGACTCCAATCATCAGATTTTTTTTATGATGAAGTTTTTGTAAAATATTCTTGCGGGAAAATTAAATTTTAAGATCCTTCAACGCTGTGAAGAAACAAAAGTTGTTATGTGGAACAAAAGATAAGTCCATTTCCAAAACCTCTTTCTGTATATTAGATAATTTATGATTGGAGAGGTTACCTCAAGATTATTGGACTTGGGTCTTTTATCCATAGGCTGCATAGGAGGCGACTTGGATTTCTGAGTCTTTTTCTTCACTTGATGGTTTCGCAAAACTCTAGTACTCCCCAATCTTTCATAAGTATCAGTATGGATATTATTTGCCCCTGAAGAAAACTCGGACGATGAGGCTGAAGTCAGAGAGTTAGAGCGGGTAGATGATTGTAAATTCTTTTGCACACCGGAACTGTTCCACCTGTATACTCCTATTGGTTTTCAGATCATTCAGGTCTCTTTTGAAACTTTTTCGTTTTAATGTGAATGATCTCTTTCTCCCATTTAAAAAAGTCACAATCTAAATCACTTTAATTTTAGTCATAGCTTCAGCAGACAATAGATTATAATTTGGCCCTGAAGTGCTCCAATTTCAGTCTCGTAAGGTGCTTTCCTTCATCGGAATAAGAAACTTCATGAAGTCCCTAGAGCAGGTACTTGAGAGATCCTCCCATCCTTTCCTGATACTGTCATCATGAACAGGAAAGGATGGGAAGACCTGCACCCGCATTTTTTGTCTCTAGTTGACTATATTTAATTTTTGTACTCTACTATTTTCTATGCTAATTGGTTTAAAAAAATGTGATTAATAAAGAGTTTATATTTTGCTATGCTATCTGGCATGTCTTGCCCCTTCTTTTGTCTAACACAGCCACTAATGTCTAACCACTTACAACAAAAGTGAATACCCTCTAAGTGAAATTGGCCAAATTATGCCCAATTAGCCATTTTCCTCCCCAGTATCATGTTACTCGGTAGTGTTACAAGGTGTGAATATGGAACAGCTGTGGTAAATTTGGTACTATCGCTCAAACTCTCTGATACTCATCACTGGGAAGTTCAACATGGCGCCTGATGACAGAATTTTCTAAGGATCTGAAAAAAATACATAAAGATGACCTATAAGAAGACTAGCAACACCCTGAAACTGAGCTGCTTCATGGTGGCCAAGACCATACAGCAGTTTAATAAGACAGGTTCCACTCAGACCAGGTCTCGCCATGGTCAACCATAGGAGTTGAATGCACGTGATCAGTGTTTGAGTGCTACCAGCATTGCTGCAGAGGTTAAAGGGGTGGGGCCATCATCCTGTCAGTGCTCAGACCATACATTGCACACTGCATAATATTGATCTGAATGGCTGTTGTCCCAGAAGGAAGCCTCTTCTAAAGATGATGCACAAGAAAGATTGCAAACAGATTACTGAAGACAAGGAGACTAAGGACATGGATTACTGAAATCATGTTGTGTGGCCTGATGAGGCAAAGATAAACTTATTTGGTTCAAATGGCAAGTGTGTGTGTCTAATTTGGTAGACTTTAAGAAAATAAGTCTTCTGCAGTATATTCCACTTTTTACCAGATGTTAATCGGATATGTATATATATTTTTTCCCATTTAGTACCTCCATGATAATGGGATCATACATCGCGATCTAAAACTTGAAAATGTGCTGCTATCTTCCACAAATGAAGAATGCTGTGTCAAGGTGTGTACTAAAAGAGGGGTTTTGTTTTTCTGATGTTAATGTGGGCAAGAACCTCAAGGCCATGTGTGCACATTTTTTTCTTGTATTTTTGAGTGCAGGTTAAAACGCAACATTTCCTTGACAAAATGCATGCGTTTTCCTTCCCCAGCGAAGTCTCTGCCTCCCCCCCGCCCCCAGCCTAAAATGCCCAGAATTGCTGAATCCATTAGATGCGACAGTCTCGGGACTTTACCTGGCTCATCCCAATTTGCCCTGGTGCGGTGTCAGTTGGGGTAATAAGGAGTTAATGGCAGACCATAGCTGCCACTCAGTCCTAGCTTAGTCATGGCAGGCATCTGAGACACCCTCCATCACTAATCTGTAAGTGTTAAAAAATAAACAAACACCCAAAAATCCTTTATTTGACATCAAAGACAAAAAAAACACCCTTTTTTTCCACTTTATTAACCCCCCCACCCCCGCAACATCCCTCCAGGTCCAACGTAATCCACACGAGGTCCCACGACGCTTCCAGTACTGCTACATCTGACACTCACAGCGAGCGGCCATAGAGAATGACTGCTCGCTGTGAACTCAACGCAGCAACTGAAGTGAGTCGACCAATCAGTGGTGATGTCACTCAGGTTAGCCGCTGCCACAGCTGGAGTCCTCCACCTGTGATGGCAAATCACCCAAGGGACTGAAGTGAGCTGCATAGTCTGCGGTGCCGTCAGAGGTGATTTCAAGTCACAGCTAGAGTCCTTTACTTGTGACTGCAAATCAGGCCGCGACACACAGAGCCGCGCAATGAGAATGAACTCGAGTGAATCTGAGGTTTACCAGAGTTCATGACCGCACACAGACGCACAATGACAATGAACTCAGTTGAACCTCTGAAGTCACAGCTGCGGGCCCCGCACTACTGTCTGTGTCGTGGCATTGACGTCAGAGGTTCACCCGAGGTCATTCTCATTGCACGGCTCTTTGTCTGCGGTCAGTGGCTAGTCATGCTCTATGGTGCTGCTGTGACAGGACAAGGATGTAGCAAAGCTGAATCGCCGTAGAACCTCATGTAGATTACTTCGGACCTGCAGAGGTGTTTAGGGGTTAAAGTGGTGAAAGATGGTGTTTTTTCTATTTTATTCCGAATAAAGGATTATGGGAGTGTATGTGTTTACTTTCAATTACAGATTAGTGATGGGGTGGAGTCTCATAGACTGCTATCACTAATTTAAGACTTAGAGGCTGCTGTGGGTTGCCATTAACTCTTTATTACCCTGATAACCACCGTACCAGAGCAACGGGAAGAGCCGGGTCCAGTGCCAGCATTGGCGCATCTTATGGATGCGCCACTTCTGTGGCAGCTGTGGGCTGCTATTAGGCTGGAAAGGGCCAAATAACGATGGGCCTGGCCACCCTAATATTAGCCCCCAATTGTCTGCTGCACCTTGACTGGCTTTAGAGAAATGGGGGGACCCCACGTCATTTATTTTTATCTATTGTCTTTATTTGAGTAAAAGCATATTATATGTGCCTGTGCTCCCCTTTGATGACACATGCTTCCCCTCCGTGTTAGATATGGTCCCCATGCTGCTGCCCATAGTAAAATAAAAAACTCTTTACTTACCTCCTCCAACGTGTCTCCCCGTTCTCCCTTCTGCTGCTGTGATCATGCACGCAGAGATGTCACTCTGCTGTGCCGATCACATGACCGGCAGCGAGAACCAGGAAGTGCAGGAGGCCGGAGCTCAACCCACGGAGGGAGACACTAGGGAGGACAGTGCTTGAGAAGGTAAAGAAAGAGTTTATTTTACTAAAAGCAGCAGCATGGGGGCGATATCTAACACAGGGGGCCGTGTGCCAGCCACAGGGGGCATGTGGCATTACTGGGGGCCGTGTGCCAGCCATAGGGGACATGTGGCATTACTGGGGGACGTGTGCCAGCACAAGGGGGCTGTATGCAATATAAGGTGACCAGATTAAGGGGGCTAATTTTAGGATGGGGGGGGCTATGAGGGACATATACTCTATATGATTTGTTAGACGGACACTGGCATTATAAGACGGACCCCATTAATTAAAAAAAAAATTCTCTATTCCTTCACCAAATTTGGGGGTGCGTCTTATAATCAGGTGCGTCTTATAAAGCAAAAAATACAGTATGTAGTAATTAGCAATGCTAACAGTACAGTGACCCCATTACTTACTATTGTCATCCTGTGATTAGTAATTAGTAAATACCATATGTTGAAAAGATTAGAACCTGATACTATAACTTTCTGGAATTAAAGTAAATAAGACTGGCAATATCATCTGTGGAATGTAAGAAAAATCAGGGTACTAACTTAAGATGGCTGTGCAGGATTAGGCCCAACACTAAAGAAAAACTTGGCTGGGGGGGAAACCCTCCAAGCAGGTTCCAGCTACTGCTCTGTTAAGCTATAAAACCTTCATCTGCTGCTGTCATAAGCCAATAGATTCTTAGTAATCCTAGAAGCCAAGGGTCAAAGGTCAAGCGCTGCAAAGAGAAACAGAAGTGATAACTTAGAGCAGTGTTCCCCAATTCCAGTCCTCAAGAGCCACCAACACTGCATGTCTCCAGGATTTCCTTAGTATTGCTCAGGTGTTGGAATTTTCACCTGTGTCGGTGATTAAATTATCTGTGTAAAAACTAAGGAAACCCTGATAACATGCAGTGTGGTGGGCCTTGAGGACTGGAGTGGGAGAACACTGCTTTAGAGGAAATAATTTTATTAACTTAGAATAAAAAACATTTTGATACATGGTCTGTACTTTCCTCAGATTCATAACTTTTAAAAAAAGGAAAAATAATCCAGCTGGGAATCCTCAGGATATAATAAAAAAATAACTTTTATTCCAAAATAAAAAAGCAAATTAATGCATAGGCAATTTCATACTGACTTGGTGGGTGGCCCGTTACATGGACTACACGTTTCGGTGCTCTGTCGCCTTCCTCAGGTTGAGTCAATTTGCAATCTTTGATGAGATGTGCTCTATAGAGATAATTGCAATAACATTAAGCCTTTAAGGGGAAGGTTAACTTTGCCAGACAGTATTAATGAGAAATGCTGTTTGTTCCTGTTAAGTTATGTAACTTTATGTTGTAAAATCTTCAATAAAACAAGTTTAAAAAAAAAAAAAAAAGTAATATGAAGCTATGCATTCTGACTACATGGGGTGGAAGTGCTATGTGGGATCCATTTATGATGTATCATATGGTGTGAGGGAGACAAGCTTTCTACATTGAGAAAAGGAGCGTTTTCATGGTCCTGCACAAAACAGTGTGCCAGGAATCTAAAATGTAAAGTATAAAACTGAGTCTCTTCATTTTACAGATTACAGATTTTGGGCAGTCCAAAATTCTTGGCGAAACATCATTAATGACGACTTTGTGTGGAACACCCAACTACTTGGCTCCTGAGGTGTTGATCACAGCTGGCACAGGCGGATATAGCAGAGCGGTGGATTACTGGAGTTTGGGAGTCATTCTTTTTGTTTGGTAACTATATCCTGAAAGATACCTAAATTAATTACAGTGGAACCTCAGTTTACGAGTAACCCGGTTTGTGATTATTTTGCTATACGAGCAAAGCTTGCTGTAAATTTGTAACTTAGTTTACGAGCAAACTTTGCTATACGAGCAAATACTCACTGCACACACTTCCGGTTCCGTATTTTCACTGCGCTCTGACCCGCTCTTGCATTCTGCACAAACGCGCGCACACACACACATATATTATGCTCACCTTACCTTCCGTTCCATCGCTGGCCTCATGGTTCTTGTAGTTCGCTGGTACAGGATGTGTATTGGGTAACCATTGCGACGATTAAGGAACTTCTGCTGTCAGACGCTTCTCAAAGGCAGCGCGCTGGCCAATCAGAGACAAGCGGTTCCTGCCTTTGACGTCAACGCTCCGGCAGTGGAAGCTCCAGCATCAGTCTTGATGGTTACCCGATTCACATCCTGTACCGGCGAACTACAAGAACCAGGAGGCCGGCGATGGAACGGAAGGTAAGGTGAGCATATGTTTGTGTGTGTGTGTTTGTGCCTGTGTGGAATGGCACAATAGGGGACCAGAATGGGACATTGTACAAGTTGTGGAATGAATTGTCTGAGCTTGCATTATTTCCTATGGGAAATCTTGCTTTGCTAGACGAGTAACTTGGTTTGCAAGCACACTCCCAGAACGGATTGTTCTCATAAACCAAGGATCCACTGTATCTCACACAGAGAATAATGGTACATACTGCGAGAAATAACTACCATATTTTTTGGATTGTAAGACTCACCTTTTAACAAGAAAAACTCCTGTTAAAAAGTGAGTGCATCTTAAAGCACTAAGGCAGTTTCCTGTTATTGAGGAGAACGCTGACACATCATCCTCCCTGATAACAGAGCTGCCCGCACTCCTCCTGCTCCACACAGATCTATGTGATTGGTGCAGAGCAGGAGAGTAAGCTACCCAGAGCTGAGCAGCTGAAGGACCTTTCACATGAGTAATTTCAGGACTATTCAGGTCATGTGATTGATCTCATGATGTGAAAGGTCCTTCAGTTAAAGGGTTATTCCCATCTCCAAGATCCTATCCCAATGTGTAGTAAGTCTAATAATAATATTTGCAAATACCTCCAATTAGAAATGTATTATAGTTCTTCTGACTCACTATGTCACTTACCTCACGTTCAGGGCATTGCAGGAGCTTTGGATACGACCATGAGCAACTAAGTAACTGTGACTGTATGCGTGGTCGTAACAAGGATACATAACCTATTGCAGTGCCCTGGCAACTATAGATAGTGAGGTACGTGCAGGACTTGGGCTCACACACTGCTCTGTCTTAGCATTGATAACTTATTGGTTCCAAAAAACATTACAGGTAAACAACAACATAGTGCAATAAGAGACGCATGGCTAAAATCTCTTTATTAACCTGTACAGCATGGAATCATCAGACTACATTGCAAAAACTTGCTGACAGATTGCTTTTTAGGCTATGTGCACACGATCAGGACACTCTGCATCCTGGACGCAGCATGTCCTCTCCTGCGGGTCTGCGACTGCCGTCTGCAGAAGACGACCGCTGTGTGTGCCGACAACCAGGGTCCAGGAAGCTGCGGACTTTCTCTGCTCTTCCAGTGGAGAAGGCTCGCAGCTCCACAGCATAAATTGACATGCTGCGGCTTGGGAAGCCACACCACATGTCAGTTTACTCCGTGGGAAAAGTGAGCATAGTGGGCAGGAGATGTCTATAAATCCATCCAATGTGCCTCTACTGTACAACACAGCATTTTGAACACCGTGAAAATGCGCTGCACCCAAAACGCTATGAACACTGTTTGTGGGCACGGACCCTAAGACTTCTGGCAAAATTAGATATTTTGAATAATTCTTAACGAATCTTCAGATTTTCCACTTAAAGGTATATAGATTTTTATCACTTAAATAGAGATGAAGAAAGCATATTTCAAAATAAAACGTGCAGCAGATAAGCCATGGTCCCTTATTGATGGTGCCTCCATCTTATAGTGGTGATGGGGTAGTAGGCATGCCTCAGTGAAATCTACAGTGCCTTGTGAAAGTATTCGTCCCCCTTGAATTTTTCAACCTTTTCCCACATTTCAGACTTCAAACATAAAGATAAAGTTTTAATGTTATGGTGAAGAATCAACAACAAGTTTGGACACAATTGTGAAGTTAAATGAAATTTATTGCTTATTTTAAGCATATTTGAAAATTAATAAACTGAATATTGGGGCACGCAATATTATTCGTCCCCTTTAATTTAATACTTTGTAGCGCCACCTTTTTTTGCTGCGATTACAGCTGCAAGTCGCTTGGGGTATGTCTCTATCAGTTTTCCACATCAAGAGACTGAAATTATTGCACATTCTTCCTTTGCAAATAGCTGGAGCTGAGTGAGGTTGGATGGAGAGCGTTTGTGAACAGCAGTTTTCAGCTCTTTCCACAGATTCTCGATCGGATTCAGGTCTGAATTTTGCCTTGGCCATTCTAACACCTGGATACGTTTATTTGTGAACCATTCCATTGTAGATTTTGCTTTATGTTTGGGATCATTGTCTTGTTGGAAGACAAATCTCTGTCCCAGTCTCAGGTCTTTTGCAGACTCCCAACAGGTTTTCTTCAAGAATGGTCCTGTATTTGGCTCCATCCATCTTCCCATCAATTTTCACCATCTTCTCTGTCCCTGCTGAAGAAAAGCAGGCCCAAACCATGATGCTGCCACCACCATGTTTGACAATGGGGATGGTGTATTCAGGTGGATGAGCTGTGTTGCTTTTACGCCAAACATATCTTTTGGCATTGTTCCCAAAAAGTTTGATTTTGGTTTCATCTGACCAGAGCACCTTCTTCCATATGTTTGATGTGTCTCCCAGGTGGCTTTTGACAAACTGTAAACGACACTTTTTATTGATATTTTCGAGAAATGGTTTTCTTCTTGCCACTCTTCCATAAAGGCCAGATTTGTGTCCCACCTCAGCTGTAGATCTCTGCAGTTAATCCAGAGTGATCATGAGCCTCTTGGCTGCATCTCTGATGAGTCTTCTCCTTGTTTGAGATGACATTTTTGAGGGACAGTCGGGTCTTGCTAGATTTGCAGTGGTATGATACTCCTTCCATTTCAATATGATCGCTTGCAAAGTGCTCCTTGGGATGTTTTCAAGTTTTGGAAATCTTTTTGTAACCAAATCCGGCTTTAAACTTCACGGACCTGCCTGTTATGTTCCTTTGTCTTCAGGATGCTATCTGCACTTAAAACAGAACACTGAGACTATCACAGAGCAGGTGCATTTATACGGAGACTTGATTACACACAGGTGGCTTATATTTATCATCATCAGTCATTTAGGACAACACCGGATCATTTTGAGATCCTCAATGAATTTCTGGAGTGAGTTTGCTGCACTGAAAGTAAAGGGGACCAATAATTTTGCACGCCCGAATTTTCAGTTTTTTATTTTTTAAAAATGTTTAAAATAAGCAATAAATTTTGTTCAACTTCACAATTGGGTCCCACTTGTTGATTCTTCACCATTAATTTAACAACATTTTTATGTTTGTTTGAAGCCTGAAATGTGGGTAAAGGTTGACAAATTCAAGGGGGGGGGCGAATACTTTCGCAAGACACTGTACAATTGAGCGCCAAGTCTATAAGTTCATCTAGTAATTTGTAATTTGATGTGTAAGATTGGCGGTTCACCCACATCCCAAAAAGAGCAGCCCTCTGTGGAGGAACCATCGCTGCAGGTTATTTCGAATGATTAGAGAGAAATACAAGTCTCCCTGTTAGGAAGAGATGTCCTTTTAAAAAGAACCTGTCATCAGAAAATTTAGGATTTTTGGTAACTACCTCAACCCCTTCACAACATCCGGCTTACATGTACGACTCTACAATTACGCTAGCTCATGTGCTATGCCAGTGAAATTGTCAACTACACCGCATATAACACCTCGTTGTAATGCCCACGATCGGTGTCAACACCAATTGCGAGCGTTTGACCCCTCTGCCCCTGTCAATAGCTACAGCAGCATCTATGTTCTCGTAGAGGGGAAAAGGGTGGTCTCGTGAGGTCTGAGAATATTTTCACAAATAAACGCAGAAAATATTGTTCTAAGTTTACCACTAACAATATGTCTCGAAAAAACGGTGTGAGTCACTGGGATCCGTTGAAGCGTTTTAGAGTTTTGTACCTCATAAATAGAGATGGGCAAACCGAACTGTAAAGTTCGGGGATCGTACCGATGCGCACGATCTTGAACACGCGATTTCTGGGAAGTTTGTGTTACAGTTTGAGTCCAGGGGCTGTATAAAGAAATACATTATTAAAAAAAAATGATTATACTTACAGGTCCTGCGACGCGTCCTGCAGACTGTCTCCCAGCCACTTCTGCTTCCGTGTCCAATCATTGCTGGGTCACCACATAACCATTGCCTAAAGAACCGGCTATGACGTCATGTAAGGTCCTGTTAACGTCCGGGGGTATTCACTGCACTGATCGGCTGTTTTCGGCCATGTTCGCAGTGGCATCAGAGTTCACCTGAGTCCATGGCTGCTATGGACTAAGGTGAACGGTGACTGTCATTATACGAGTCTCGCATCGGTATCAGCACGGTGCACACCCTCCTGACAGCAGCGGGTCGACTGCATGTATTTCTGTGCAGCTGAGGCGCTCCTGTCTGGAGAGCCTCGGCCATGCGGGGTGATGCAATGCGAGACGCAAGTGGAATCATACCCTCACTATCAGCCTGCTTCTCGCTCTGTACAAAGCGATGAAGCAGAGCTGACATGGCGCTCTCTGCTTCTCACTCTGTATAGATGCTTGTATTTACAGAGTTATGAAGCAGAGCTTTACATTGCTGTACCTGTGAACTACGTCGGACAAATGAGTGATTTTTATATATATTGTTTTATTTGTAATAGAATTTTTTTTTCTGTTGTGGATTTTTTTTTCTGTTTACTAGAAATTCATGGTGGCCATGTCTAATTTGGCGTGACCCCATGAATTTCGGGCTTAGTACCAGCTGAGAATAAAAAGCTGGTATTAACCTCTTTTATTACCCAGTGTGCCTCCGCCATCAGGGCTGCTGGACGAGCCTGTTAAAGCGCCTGGACATGGCGCTAAGAAACAATGCTCCATTTCCAGGGGAGGCTGCGGAGAATCTCAACCCCCAGCTGCCTGGTTTTACCTGACTGGTGATCAAAATACGACGGGAGCCCACTCATATTTTTTTTATTATTATTTTAAATGGTTAAAAAAAAACAAAAAATGGGCTTCCCTGTATTTTGATCGCCAGCTAAGGTAAAGGCAGGCAGCTGGGGGGTGGCAGCCCATAGCCGTCCACTTTATCTGCCGTGAGAATCAAAAATACCGCGGAGTGCTACGTCTTTTTTTTTTTTTTTTTTTAAGAATTATTTACCATATTGTTCGCTTTATAAGACGCACCGGATTATAAGACGCACCCCAAACTTAGACATAAAAAAGGTAAAAAAAAAAAAAATGGGGTCAGTCTTATACTCCGGTGTTCTCTTACCGGAGGGGGGGCAGTGGTGGAGAAGCGGGGTCACAGGAGGCATAGGTTGTGCTGGCAGGCAAGGCGGGTCAGTGGCCGCGGCGTCCGTGGTGGCAGGTGCCGCGGCGTCCGTGGTGGCAGGTGCGGTGGCGTCCGGGGTGGCAGCAGCCGCGGGGTCCGTGGTGGCGGCGGCGGGTGAGTCGTGCAGCAGGCCGGTGCAGTGAGTGTCCTAGTGGTGTCCGCGGTCCCAGTTCAAATGATGGCGCCTGGAGCGGCGCATGCGCAGATGGAGCTCTCATCCAAGGGCTCCATCTGCGCACGCGCCCGCTCCCGGTGCCATTATTTGAAACTGGGACCACGGACAAACTGGGTAACTTGCTGCACAGCCGCCCGCCCCGCACGCAGAGTGGCAGCCAGCAGGCTGCCCGCCCACCCTGCGTTCAAGCGGCCGGGTACCTGTGCTTGCATGTGGGCCCCACCCGGCTGCCGCCCGCACACAGGCACCCGGCTGCCGCCCGCACACAGGCACCCGGCTGCCGCCCGCACACAGGCACCCGGCTGCCGCCCTCACACAGGCACCCGGCTGCCGCCCTCACACAGGCACCCGGCTGCCGCCCTCACACAGGCACCCGGCTGCCGCCCTCACACAGGCACCCGGCTGCCGCCCTCACACAGGCACCCGGCTGCCGCCCTCACACAGGCACCCGGCTGCCGCCCTCACACAGGCACCCGGCTGCCGCCCTCACACAGGCACCCGGCTGCCGCCCGCACGCTGCACCCGGCTGCCGCCCGCACGCTGCACCCGGCTGCCGCCCGCACGCTGCACCCGGCTGCCGCCCGCACGCTGCACCCGGCTGCCGCCCGCACGCTGCACCCGGATACCCGGCTAACACCGCACGCAGCCACGGGTACCCGGCTAACACCGCACGCAGCCACGGGTACCCGGCTAACACCGCACGCAGCCACGGGTACCCGGCTAACACCGCACGCAGCCACGGGTACCCGGCTAACACCGCACGCAGCCACGGGTACCCGGACGCTTGCACGCAGCCACGGGTACCCGGACGCTTGCACGCAGCCACGGGTACCCGGACGCTTGCACGCAGCCACGGGTACCCGGACGCTTGCACGCAGCCACGGGTACCCGGACGGTAGCCACAGGCACCCGGCCGCACAGACAGGACCCCCAGATACCGCTATATTTGGATTATAAGGCTCACCCCCCATTTTCCTCCCAAATTTTTGGGAGGAAAAGTGCGTCTTATAAAGCGAAAAATACGGTATTTATTTTTACCCTACTATGTGTATAGGTGCTAGTATGTATGGGTTGGTTTCAGGTTACTCCAGCATCCAATCACAGATGCCCACTCTGTGAGAGCATCTGTGATTGTCTGTTATTTTTACAGTAAAATAAAACTGAGAAAAAAATATTTTATTAGAAATAAAACACAAGACATTTAGGACTCCAACTTTATTACCCCCAAAAAACCCACTCCGGAGACAAAGACGTCTGCTCACACAGAAGCAGCAGAGTGCAATCAGAGACTTCCCTGTTGAGCCTAGAATGTACGGTTTCCTGCCCGGTTAGTGGACGTGACCGGCTTGGCTGGTGGGCGTGGCCAGCTTGGTTGGGGGTGTGGCGATGTTTCTTCCTGTCAACTATAAACATGCAAGCGGGGGCTTTGCCATTCCCCCCCCCAGATCCCCACTTCTATTATAATCAACTCTATGCCCACGTGGACTTAGACAAAGAATTTTTATTCCCTCTGGAAACGTTAGACTGCGTTTTGAAGACGCCCCCATCACATTACAAGTTACGTCATACCGGGCAGGAGCCCGTACACTCTAGCATGTACCGAGACTTCACCTGAGTGCAGTCAGCTGTGCCGCTGTGTAATGTCCATTGACTACAGGACCTTGCATGACGTCATAGCCATGTGACCAGTCTGTAAGCAACCAGGTAATAAAACATTCACATTTGACTGGTCACATGGCTATGACGTCATGGAAGGTCCTTTTAGTCAGTGGTGGTTACCCTGGGGCACAGCAATAATCTGACTTGGAAGCAGAAGCATCAGGAGACAGTCTGCAGGACGCGTCGCAGAACCTGCAAGTATAATGACAATGTTTATTATTAACTATACTCTTTATTTTACAGCCCTCCCCCCCCGCCCCATCACATAACTGTAAAGTCCAAGTTCGTTGTTCGGACGCAAGTTCGCGTTATCTCAGAACCCGAACTCGAACTTTACAAAACCTTCGGGCGAGTCTCCCGAACACTAACATCGGGGCATTCGCCCATCACTACTCCTACAGTAACACTGGTCAGAATTTGAAAAATTGTCCTGGTCAGGAAAGTGAAAACAGTCTTCGGGGCGAAGTGCTTAAAATCCCTTTTCTTGTAGCCTTCATTGCAGAACGCAGGAAGCCATGGAGGCATGCTGCTACAAGAGGATGCCACTATAAATTACACTTTAAAAAAAAAAAAAAGTTTGCTTTCCCCTGCACACACCAGAGTAAACCAGTTAGTGAGAAAGCAGTAAGAAAAGCTAAGAACGGTATAGTAGAATAGAGCAAGAAATCACTGGCCACAATGATAATAAAACATCCCAAAGAGCAATAGGTGGATGCTGTGTTCCTCAATGAAGGACACGAGAATTGAGAATTTCTAGTAATTACTGTAAAATTATTTTCTCGGTCGCTTCATTCGGGGACAAAGGAACCATGCGATGTCCCAAAGAAATCCTCAGGGCGGGAAACAGAAGAACATCAGAACAAAAAGTGTAAAGGGATCGCAAAGCAGATTCCCCAGGCTATAAACTGGATGACTGACGCTTGCAGCGGCCTTCTACTAAGACTCTTGTCAGCTTGTATGAGCGCTGTAAAATGTTGAGAATGTGTGGCTGGACCAAGTCACATCTTTGAGAGCAGCAGAGCAGAAGCCTGATGGTGATCGGTACAGGAGGCCCCCCTCTGCTAGGATGCATTGAGCCATAACTCTTGGCAGAGGCACTCTGTCCTGAGCAGGATTTGCTTTCAGGTGGCTAAAGGTGGTGTCACACACAGCGACGATGACAACGACGTCGCTGCTACGTCACCATTTTCTGTGACGTTGCAGCGACGTCCCGTCGCTGTCGCTGTGTGTGACATCCAGCAACGAGCTGGCCCCTGCTGTGAGGTCGTTGCTCGTTGCTGAATGTCCTGCTTCATTTTTTCGTCGTCGCTCTCCCGCTGTGAAGCACACATCGCTGTGTGTGACAGCGAGAGAGCGACGAAATGAAGCGAGCAGGGAGCAGGAGCCGGCGTCTGGCAGCTGCAGAAAGCTGTAACCACTGTAAACATCGGGTAACCAAGGGAAGACCTTTCCCTGGTTACCCGATATTTACCTTCGTTACCAGCCTCCGCCGCTCTTGCTGCTAGTGCCGGCTCCTGCTCTGTGCACATGTAGCTGCAGTACGCATCGGGTTAATTAACCCTATGTGTACTGTAGCTAGGAGAGCAAGGAGCTGGCGCTAAGCAGTGTGCGCGGCTCCCTGCTCTCTGCACTGGGACATGTAGCTGCAGTACACATCGGGTTAATTAACCCGATGTGTACTGTAGCTAGGAGAGCAAGGAGCCAGCGCTAAGTAGTGTGCGCGGCTCCCTGCTCTCTGCACATGTAGCGACGTTATGATCGCTGCTGCGTCGCTGTGTTTGACAGCTAAGCAGCGATCATAACAGCGACTTACAAGGTCACTGTTACGTCACAGAAAATGGTGACGTAACAGTGATGTCGTTGTCGCTGTCGCTATGTGTGAACCCAGCTTAAGAGACGTTCATGAGATCCCTCTGAAAGGACACACAGTCTGAACATCTGGATAAGACCATCACTTATGGGTAGTGATGCACTGCTGTGACCGTGTTCCACTTGTGTAAAGATTGTTCTACCTTGCTTCTGAGAGTCTCTCTCTAATCTGTCTAAGCTCATTAAGGTTGAATGTTAAGGCCCCGTCACACTAAGCAACATCGCTAGCAACATCGCTGCTAACGAACAACTTTTGTGACGTTGCTAGCGATGTTGCTGTGTGTGACATCCAGCAACAACCTGGCCCCTGCTGTGAGGTCGTTGGTTGTTGCTGAATGTCCTGGGCCATTTTTTAGTTGTTGCTGTCCCGCTGTGCAGCACAGATCGCTGTGTGTGACAGCGAGACAGCAACAACTAAATGTGCAGGCAGGAGGAGCCGGCTTCTGCGGAGGCTGGTAACCAATGTAAACATCGGGTAACCAAGAAGCCCTGTCCTTGGTTACCCGATATTTACCTTTGTTACCAGCCTCCGCCGCTCTCACTGTCAGTGCCGGCTCCTGCTCTGTGCACATGTAGCTGCAGCACACATCGGGTTAATTAACCCGATGTGTGCTGTAACTAGGAGAGCAAGGAGCCAGCGCTAAGCATTGTGCGCTGCTCCCTGCTCTGTGCACATTTAGCTGCAGCACACATCGGGTTAATTAACCCGATGTGTGCTGTAACTAGGAGAGCAAGGAGCCAGCGCTAAGCATTGTGCGCTGCTCCCTGCTCTGTGCACATTTAGCTGCAGCACACATCGGGTAATTAACCCGATGTGTGCTGTAACTAGGAGAGCAGGGAGCCAGCGCTCAGTGTGCGCTGCTCCCTGCACGTGTAGCTGCGTGCGGTGGTAACCAAGGTAAATATCGGGTTGGTTACCCGATATTTACCTTAGTTACCAAGCGCAGCATCTTCCACGCGGCGCTGGGGGCTTGTCACTGGTTGCTGGTGAGCTCACCAGCAACTTGTGTAGCGACCTGCCAGGTCAGGTTGCTGGTGGGATCGCTGGAGCGTCGCAGTGTGACATCTCACCAGCAACCTCCTAGCAACTTACCAGCGATCCCTATCGTTGTTGGGATCGCTGGTAAGTTGCTTAGTGTGACTGGACCTTTACTTTGGGGAGAAAGGAAGATACTAGATCAAGATTATCCTATCCTTGAGAAAAACAAGGAGCGGCAGTGATAGAGCCACCAGCTGGGGACTGGTCAAATGGAACTAATTGTCACAAGGCAAACAACCTACCATGAGATTAAGGGGTACTTAACACACAGCGAGATCGCTACTGAGATCGCTGCTGAGTCACGGTTTTTGTGACCTCATTAGCGATCTCACTGTGTGTGACACTGAGCAGCGATCTGGCCCCTGCTGAGAGATCGCTGCTCGTTACACACAGCCCTGGTTCGTTTTTTTTTATTGTTGCTCTCCCGCTGATAAGCACACATCGCTGTGTGTGACAGCGAGAGAGCAACAATCCTGAATGTGCAGGGAGCAGGAGCCGGCGTCTGACAGCCTGCGGTAAGCTGTAACCAAGGTAAACATCAGGTAACCAAGGTGGTTACCCGATATTTACCTTCGTTACCAGCCTCCGCAGCTCTCACGCTGCCAGTGCCGGCTCCTGCTCCCTGCACGCGCTAAGTTAAGCGGTGTGAGCTGGTAACTAAGGTAAACATCGGGTAACCATACCCGATGTTTACCTTAGTTACGAGTGTCCGCAGCTTCCAGACGCCGGCTCCGTGCAAGCGCAGCGTCGCTTGCACGTCGCTGCTGGCTGGGGGCTGGTCACTGGTCGCTGGTGAGATCTGCCTGTTTGACAGCTCACCAGCGACCATGTAGCGATGCAGCAGCGATCCTGACCAGGTCAGATCGCTGGTCGGATCGCTGCTGCATCGCTAAAGTGTGAAGGTACCCTAAGAGCAGGAGGATATCAGTGATTGGGTCAAGGTCTTGGATTACTGAAAGACAGGAGGTCCACCAAGGTTTAGGCGGGAGGAGGGTTAAAAGGACACGATCAGAACCATTTGGAAAGGATACAAAATTTTCATACAACCTTGATGGAGTGTCTGACCATTCTGAAAAAGAGTCACTGTAGGAGGAGAGGAGTTCACTTTCATGATGTTCAGGGATTGGTTCACCACACGGACAAGTCTATCGTACAATGTCTCTTTCTTGAGAGTATGCACGGAGTCCAGGTCTGATTAAAAGTCTTAATGGTGGTCTGATATTTTTAACTGACTGAGCCTAGGAGAGGGGGAGTGAGATGGTGAGTGCTAACTAACTGACATGGAAAGAAAGACAATGAAATCTCCCAAGGAATCTTTTACCGCTGTTGTGATCAGCCATGTTGGTGTGCAGTAGCTGGTGGTTCTGGGTATTGGACAGCGTACCAAGCAGTTCTTGGCATAGGTAAATGCTGTATAGCTATAGCCAAGTTCGGAACACATTGGTTAAATCGAACACTGCTAGGGACAGAATAACTCTTATGCACGTAAGGGGCATGTTCGCATCACACATTGGGTTTCCATTGGATACTTGATAAAAATGTACACATACTGGGGCAGTTCTACCATAAGTCATGGTGCCACTTGCCACACTCAATGACCACAACAAAAGACCCTTCAATGAGGTGGAAGTTGTTGGGAGCAATTCAAAAGAAGTAGGCCAAATCTTAATGTTTTCCAGTAAAGGATACATTTTATGCATTCTGTACAACTTTTCCTGATACAGTCTGTTTGTAGGGGTTTTTTTTTTTGTGTTTTTTACAGCCTTAGTGGGTACCCGCCATTTTCGGACAGCAATTCTGATATGTCTCTAAAAGATCAGATCACGGGAGGATTTTACAACTTTATCCCATCTGCTTGGAGTCTTGTATCAAAGCCAGGTAGGAACTACATCTTAAAGAAGATTTTCTATTATTGAAGAGGTAACTTTAACTTGAAACTTTACTAGAATAACTATTCAATTTTTATGTTTTACAGCTCTAGATCTTGTTAAGAAACTGCTGGTTGTTGATCCAGAGAAGAGACTGACAACACGGGAAGCCTTGGAGCATCCCTGGCTGCAGGTATTAATGTGGACTCTGTAGAGCAGGGGTGGGGAACCTTTTTAATGCCGAGGGCCATTTGGAATTTTCTACCAACCTTCGGGGGCCGCACAAAACTATCAACTTAAAATTACCCTGCTATACTTAGTCAAACAATTAACTCATCGTGGCGGCTGAAGCTTCTTGTTTTTAGTACGGCTATATTATTCAATATTGATCTTATTGCTTCTCACAACTGTTTTTCCACGTTTGTGTCAGCTGGGACTGCTGTAAATACATCCCAGGAGATGCTGAGGGCATATACAGCACAGGAGATGCTGAGGGCATATACATCACAGGAGAAGCTGAGGGCATATACATCACAGGAGATGCTGAGGGCATATACATCACAGGAGATGCTGAGGGCATATACATCACAGGAGATGCTGAGGGCATATACATCACAGGAGATGCTGAGGGCATATACATCACAGGAGATGCTGAGGGCATATACATCACAGGAGATGCTGAGGGCATATACATCACTGGGGAGGACTAGACATCACTGGGGAGGGCTGGGAGGACTAGACATCACTGGGGAGGGCTGGGAGGACTAGACATCACTGGGGAGGGCTGGGAGGACTAGACATCACTGGGGAGAGCTGGGAGGACTAGACATCACTGGGGAGGGCTGGGAGGACTAGACATCACTGGGGAGGGCTGGGAGGACTAGACATCACTGGGGAGGGCTGGGAGGACTAGACATCACAGGGGAGGGCAGGGAGGACTAGACATCACTGGGGAGGGCTGGGAGGACTAGACATCACTGGGGAGGGCTGGGAGGACTAGACATCACTGGGGAGGGCTGGGAGGACTAGACATCACTGGGGAGGGCTGGGAGGACTAGACATCACTGGGGAGGGCTGGGAGGACTAGACATCACTGGGGAGGGCTGGGAGGACTAGACATCACTGGGGAGGGCTGGGAGGACTAGACATCACTGGGGAGGGCTGGGAGGACTAGACATCACTGGGGAGGGCTGGGAGGACTAGACATCACTGGGGAGGGCTGGGAGGACTAGACATCACTGGGGAGGGCTGGGAGGACTAGACATCACTGGGGAGGGCTGGGAGGACTAGACATCACTGGGGAGGGCTGGGAGGACTAGACATCACTGGGGAGGGCTGGGAGGACTAGACATCACTGGGGAGGGCTGGGAGGACTAGACATCACTGGGGAGGGCTGGGAGGACTAGACATCACTGGGGAGGGCTGGGAGGACTAGACATCACTGGGGAGGGCTGGGAGGACTAGACATCACTGGGGAGGGCTGGGAGGACTAGACATCACTGGGGAGGGCTGGGAGGACTAGACATCACTGGGGAGGACTGGGAGGACTAGACATCACTGGGGAGGGCTGGGAGGACTAGACATCACTAGGGAGGATTATATATCACTTGGGAGGGCTGGGAGAAATATAAGGACATTGCTAGGGGTTCTGACATACCAGGGGGGCACAGGCAGCAGTGTGGAGGCCACAGGGGCACAGGCTGCCGTAGGGAGGCCACAGGGGCACAGGCTGCCGTGGGGAGGCCACAGGGGCACAGGCTGCCGTGGGGAGGCCACAGGGGCACAGGCTGCCGTGGGGAGGCCACAGGGGCACAGGCTGCCGTGGGGAGGCCACAGGCTGCCGTGGGGAGGCCACAGGGGGACAGGCTGCCGTGGGGAGGCCACAGGGGGACAGGCTGCCGTGGGGAGGCCACAGGGGGACAGGCTGCCGTGGGGGAGAGTGAGGAGCACAGGCTGCCGTGGGGGAGAGTGAGGAGCACAGGCTGCCGTGGGGATACGCGAGGAGGACGGGACGCTGCACGGAGCACAGGCTGCAGTGGGGATACACAAGGAGGATGAGACGCTGCACGGAGCACAGGCTGCAGTGGGGATGCACGAGGAGGACGGGACACTGCACGGAGAACAGGCTGCAGTGGGGATGCGCAAGGTGGATGGGACGCTGCACGGAGCACAGGCTGCAGTGGGGATGTGCAGGGGCACACACAGGCATGGGAGCACAAACACACCTGTCGGACGCTGAGGTAGTAGCTTCTCTTCTGTGGAAAAAGAGCGAGTTGAGCGCTTACTCCACCCACAAAGTACGTCCTCACGCTAGCATGAGGATGTAAGCCATACAGGGTTTAAAGGGCCAGCAGCAAGCAAGCCGCTGCTGCCTCCCGAGCTCTGTGGACTGTGGAATGTGCCCGGGGGCCGCAGAAAAGGTCATGGCGGGCCGCATACGGCCCGCGGGCTGGAGGTTCCCCACCCCTGCTGTAGAGCATCATGCATGTCCTAGGGTGGTTCTTTAAATTACATTGCCTGTACATAACTCCTATTTGTTGCAGTTCAGCATCCGATCCCTGTTGTAAATTACTCAAAAGCATGACCGCACATCTCTGTAATTATGACGTGATCACTTGTGGAGGATGGCATTGTAAATGTTTGTTTCTTCAATCATAATCTCCAGATGAACCCAGCATAGTTATTGTGTTTGTATTTTATATTTTACAGACCACATATCTGCTTTCATAGATACTTTTTAAAAGTATCTATTGGAGTGTAATAAGTGCCAAAAACCCTTAGAAAATGTAGCACATGGCATGAGTGGCATAGTCTTTGTTTCTAAATTCTCTTCAGTTTACTGTGTTCTGCTCTCTTGGGCTGCTTTCACACATCCGGTTTTTGCTGAGCGGCACAATACGGCGCTTTGCAGAAAAAACGCAACCGTTTTTTTTTTTTTTGCCGCCGGTTGCGTTTTTTCCACATAGACTTGCATTAGCGCCGTATTGTGCCGCATGGCCTTGCGTTGCGTCCGGTTTTTGCCTGATGTGGCATATTTAGCCCATGCGGCGGCCGGATGGAATGTTGCTTGGCACGTTTTTCTGTGCGGCGAAAAAAACCTCATCGCGCCGGATCTGGCGCGATTTACAATGCAAGCCTATGTACGCCGGATGCGGCGTCCTGCGGGTAAAACCGCATCAGGCCGCCGGATGCGTTTTTTTTTTGCACTGCGCATGCTCAATATCGAGCCGCATCCGTCAAACGGACGGGTCGCATGGAAAAACGTATGCAACGGATCAGTTTTTTTCGCCGCATCCGTTGCATAGGTTTTTGAGCCGGATTGAGCCGCACTGCAAAAACCGGATGTGTGAAAGCAGCCTTAAACATGTTCTGTGATCAGTGTTTGTATTTCTTTCAGGATAACGACATGAAGCACACTGCTGACCAGTTAATGTATGACAGTGCTCATCCTATGCCACCTCCCACCCAGGTACTATATCCTTGCTTTTTGCTAGATCTGCCGCTTTGTAAAGCGCTTCAATTCACATTATTTTTATGCATTTTGGTAAATTAACATCATTATTCCTTTCAAAAGGAAAGTCAACCCAGAAATCGGCTGGTCATCATGGTTCCAGCTTCATAAACAGTCAGCCAGGGTTAAGGACAGGGAAATCTTTCCGCTTTAGAGAAATGTAACAGAATAGCACAGACATTTGAGTAAGGCCATGTGCCCACGATGTGGTTTTTTTTTTTTTTTATTTTTTGCATTTTTTTTTTTCTAGCGTTTTTCCTTTGATTATTTTAATCAATATAAGCAAGGAAAAAGCACCCCAGCAAAGTCTGAGAATCCTGACTTGCTGTGCCCACGTTGCTTCTTTTTTTCCTTGCAATTTCCGTTGCTGAAAAAATAAGCAGCATGTCAATTATTTTTGGCGTTTTTTCCTGCTTTTTCACCAATTCCAATTAAAGTCAGTGAAAATGCGAGAAAGTGAAAAACGCAGGAAAAAAATACGCATGTGAAATGTACAAGTTGCTTTTTTTTCTGTATTTTTTATGTGCTTTTTTTTTATGTCACTGGGGTTCTCTGCAGTCATTTCCTCATCTTGCGGTCTTTACCGCGGGACCTTGTTGCAGGGAACCCCGATGACACCACAAGGTGAATCTAGTTCATGCCAACAGATCACCGGGGTTTCCTGCAGGTCCACCAGCATGAATTCTGATCACCTTGTGACGTCACCGGAGTTCCCTGCACCTATGCCACATAGCCAGTGTCAGCAGATATTTTGTCATCTCGCGATGGTCTTCACCGCAGGACCTTGCTGCAGAGAACTCCGGTGACGTAGGTGTCCTGGTTTGTGAGGCGATCCATGTTCAGATTTGTGACAGAAGCTCCAAACAATTCAGGAATGACTTGGGGTTAACCTTATTGATCCCTATAGTGACCTAATACATCTTACCACCCTATTTGCTACCACACTGACCAGGGCAGTACACAGCCAGCCCTATACTGATGGCCCTGCGCGTCTCCAGGAGTCATCAGGGGAACCATAGTGCACTAATGATAGATACAAAGACCTCTTGGTGCAGTGAACCACAGCCACTAGAATAGCTAGACCAGCAGTGTCTGTGGTTCACTTCAATAAGACCTCTTTTCATACTTGACTATTGGTTAATTCTAGGTCGATGATTTTGGCCATATATTCTTGTGTATACTTTTTTATATATTTTAAATGAGTTATGAGTGGCATATTTGACTGTCTACCTTCTTATTTTCCATACTTCTCACTGTATTTATCTGAATTTTATGCATTAGATCATGCTATTTTGAGATTTAATAATGTATAATATAGATAAGGATTACCATATCGGTCATTGATTTGCAGGATCCATCTCTGGTGTAATGAGCGCCCATTACACCAGTGGTGGATGCCGTGGTCTGCACACGGCACTCAATCAATTAAACATGTTTGCACACTGGTGAAGGTCGCCTGACCAAAATGTTTGTGCCTTTTTTAATTTCTGAATATTTAAAATAAATAGAACAAAGTCACCTATTGAGTGCCAAGAATTGCTTGATACGACATAGGTGTTTGGAGACTACTTGTGCAGCTCCCAGCCAGAAGTGCCGTGCTATCCCTATCTACTGTTCTCTCTGCAGGACTTGCATCCATTCTCACAGAAGCACATTCTAAAGTCAGTGATAGATACCAGCAGGCTTTGACTTCCAAAGCAAAGCTGCATATCAGGGGGTCTGAAGAAGAATAGTCATGTAAAATATGAATTTTACCGGTCAGTCCGTCCATATTGCATGTATTTTGTTCTCCATGTTTACATTCTGATAACGTTTTATAAAAAAAAATCTCTTGTGTCTAAACTCCTCTTTTTTAATTTAGTTTTTATTTTTGTTTTAACAGCAATTAACAAGTCGTAAACGTGGGCATGGAATGGACTCTGAGGCCAGTACTTCTACATGTTCGGAAAACACAACAGCTCCGTTTGAAAAGCGAACAAAAAAATGATGCAATTTTGAAAACTGCGGCGGCTTTATTTAATGTTTATACTCTTTGTACAGTAATCACATTCCGTTTTTTATTTTTTTTGTTATTTTTTTACATTATTTGTATAATGTTATTGCCAACACATTCAAAATGGCAGCCTTATGTGAAAAAGAATGTAGATTTCTATAAGAAAATAGTATTAAGTGACACAAACAGGTTGTACTTTTTGTAATATATCTTTTGTAGAAGAGAAATCAGATTGTATCACATATAAAGGTCAGCAACCTTCTTGATACCTGTATAGATGTTTGCTGTCCTTGATTGGAAACCTTTATTTACATTTATAAGGATAAAATATATAATGTATATCAGAAAATACAAATCTTTCTTATAGCTGAGCAAGTGCTACAATTCCATCCTAGCTAGGGAAAAATGTATGTACAGCAGTATGTATGTACAGTATGTGTATGTATGTATGTATGTATCTATGTATGTATGTATGTGTATATATATATATACTCACACACACACTACAGCTGTACGTAGTGTGTGTAAATAATGTGCTGTACAATATACCCGATCCACTGCTGTATACATCGCTCTATATCTGTAGAGTAATGTGTGTATAGACTGGATTTCTTTGTTGCAAATTCTCAGCTATGAGAATAACTGAATGAGTTGGTCTGTACTTTGATGTTGATGACTAATCCTAGGAATAGGTCACCAATAGAAGATTGGAAGTGGTCTGACATCTAGCATCCCCTCTGATCAGCTATTCTATGCTAACAGTGTAACAGTACAGCTCTGCTTAGTGGCCGCACTAGGTACTACAGCTCGGCTTATTTATTTGTAGAGCAACTGATGTGAAGTACCTGGAAGAAGGCACCAAACAGTTTACAGAGCTGTGCTGAGACACTACTGGGCTTGATAATATTTGTGCTGAGTGTCGCACTCCCACCGATCTGATATGTAGACTTACATTCTCTGAAAGTTAAACTGTATTCTTTTTTTTACTGAGTAGAGATCACTATATCAGGATATTGAAGCATAGTGTGTAAGCTGTTTTTGCATTCTTCCATCATTTAAGGTGGGGGGGGGTCTGCAAAATATGATTAAGAAGCCAGAAGAACATTACACCTCCTTATGGTGGGCAGAAGTATTTTGTTGACTGCTGCTAAATTATACCCAGAGCTCTAAGAATAATTTGGACACTTAAACTGTAGAGTTTGATAACGGTTGAGCGTATTCTATAGAATCAGTGGAATTCATGTGGAGCAGTGCATTGCACAGGCATTCTGATTACTTTAGAAATGCTCATTTGGCCTTTAATGATCATCTTCTGAAATCTGTCGTTCAGGTTTATGTAGAAATGTTATAAGCACCTTAGGTTTTGAAGAGTAATAACTACAAATGATCAGATTGGTTCTAGGCTAATTCAATTTACCGAGTATTTAAGGAAAAAAAAAAAAATTCAAATCTTCATGAACTTGAGATTTTTTTTTGTGTGTGTGAGATTTCACTTCATACAAGGTTTTCAAAATAACAGCTGCTATGTCCCAAATTTGTAAAGGGCCAGGAGTGAAGAAAAAAAAATCTCATCGGTATTGCCTCTGGTGCCTGCTTTCCAATCAGTCCTCCACACAGCTCCCTCTGATCTTTCCTGTGGCATCACTCACGCAAATGTCCTCTTCATGCATCTTCACTCTGCTCCAGGCCCGAGAAATCAGTGGCCTGCTTGGCACTGGAAGCCCTGGCATAGTGAAGATGCAGTAAGAGGATATCGTGTGCAAAATTTGCATTTATTGTATTAATTTTGCCACTGATACTGCCTCTGAGCTTCTTTGCCATGTATGAACCCATTTTTTTGCCACTATCTAAGTTTGCTATTCTGTTGCATTTTTAGTCTGCAGACCTCATCTCACTAGCAGAATTAAGAGACGTTGGAGGAGGTGATATTTTAGTTGTTTTTCTTTGTTTTGTTTTTTTTAATAGATCAGAAAATGCTTTTCTTTCTTTTTCAAGCCACAAGTTGCAATAAAGTATTTGCCGACTGATCTACTTAAAATCCTGATTTGGATTTGGATGAGATCTCTGCAGTAGCCACATACAAGCCCCATTCAGATGATCGATGGTGTGAATTTCGACAAATCTGCTGTGTGACTATACCCTCATCTTTATTTTAGATCCACACACATACATGTCAAGTATTTTATCTCCTCTTGGATACATCTAAGTTAAAAGAAGCCCATAGTCTTTACTGCTTTAAATTATGTTCTGTAAAGTACTGGATTTTTTACAATATGGCGTTTTCCACTGTCTAGCAGTAACATCAGTCAATATGTGAATTCCCCCTGCCAGATACTCTTTACAGGTGAGCACCTTTGTAAATTGCCCAGCGCTACATTCCTAATTGTGCTCAGACACCTTTCTAACAGATTACCTATAGCAATTACTGTACAGGTCTGGTGAGAAAGCTCGAGATGCTGAACCAGAGAGGAATGTGGGACGATTTCAGCTCTGAAACCTGTAGAGCTCAGTACCGTATGTAGCTCAAGTCTATAATGCGTAGAAGGTAATTCACACCTGCCCATATTACACTGTGTATCTCAGATTTTATAAATACACATTAATCTATAAATCCTTGAGGAATAACTAAGTCATGTTCCAGTACATGTGAGATGAGTTATTCTCTGTGGATGTATTGCGTCTAGAAAGAAGGGAGAGTTAGAATGTGGTACACGGCGAGCCTTACAAGGGATCTGTCGCCAGGTTTTGCTACTCCATCTGAATGCAGCATGATGTTTGGACAGAGATTCTGATTCCAGTGATGTATCACTTTCTGGACTAATTACTGCAGATTTGATAAAATGCATTAACTACTGCTTAATTTACTAAATCTCTGTATATAGAGCTCTCTATAACCCCTGCCGCCACCACTGATTTGTCACGTTTCTGCCTATTCGCAGTGTACATGGAAATCTGCCCATCAGTGGTGGTGTCGGTGTTGGGAGAACTTATAATTTTGGTGGACTACATAGCAGCAATTATACAAGTCTTCCAGTGATAATCTCCCACTTATGAAATAGTGATTTTTATTAAACTACATCCAGGAGCCTTGTAACACATAACTGGAATCTGGGTCTCTCTCTACATTTTGCTGCTCTTAAGCTATGTGCACACGTTGCGTACAGTCACTGCAGAAATTTCTGCTGCGATCTGAAGAGCACAAGTGCGCTTCAAATCGCTGCAGAAAATGTCCGTAGTGAAAAAAAAAAGCCGATTCCATGCGCTCTGAGTGCAGCTCCTCCCATAGACAGGGCAGGGGCTGCAGGCAGAGTGCATGGAAGAAGTGACATGTCACTTCTTAGAACGCGCGCTTCGGGCAGCAGCCGAAGCGCTGCGCTCTAATACACCACGTGCGCACGGCTCCTGCATAATCTTCATAGATTATGCAGGGGACGCAGGACGCATGCAGTTACGCTGCACTACAAAGCGCAGCGTAACTGCATGTAATTACGCAACGTGCGCACATAGCCTTAGACTTGGTGGCAAAAAAAGTGATGACCGATTCCATTTAAAGTGTTACCTCCCAAAACTTAACATGTTAAAAAATCTTGCTCAATAAAGTGTCTTATTGTCTACATGCAGCTTCCTATGATCGTGAAGAATACTGAGACAGGATAGAAGATAACTTGCTTATGTGTAAGGGTTTGCCCGATTGAACCCCTGTGATCCCGGGATCATGACTCTGCAGCCCCGTCCTGAATGAAATGGAGGTGCACTTTCATAGCCTCTGCTCCTTTTTATTTTCTGTAGCACAGACTGCAGTGCTTTGTCTCATACATATGAATGACTCAGGCCGCACATGCGCACCTCTGCTCCATTCAGAATGCGGTTGGAGGGCCTCATTCTTGGAGTCCTAAAGCCCTGATTTCGAGATTGCTTAGGGTCCCAGCAGTTGGAACCCCAGCGGTCAGCAAGGTTATCACCCATCCTATGGAATAACGTGTTTTTTTTTGGGAGGCAGAAGGAGGAAAAAACATTTAAGATCTTGTATGGAAGCTTTGGGACTAAGCATGTGGCATTGCGTGCATGAACGGTTACTTGAGACCTGAAGGAAATAAGGCAAAATATTTCTTAGATTAGAACTTTCCTGTGTGAAACGTTGACAACTTGTTACTGTAACGTAAGGGCAAAAGTGTTCAGTCACATGGCATTGTGATTTTAGGGTTGACGTTTGCATACCTCCATTGATTTGGTGGCATGTTTGCTGTGACTAGTAACAGCATGCAATTTCTATTTCGTTTGTTAAGCTTGTATATAATGCAGCTTTTTGGCTTCAATTTAATATATTGTTGTAGATGAAAAATAGAAATTTGCACATTTTTTGCACATGCTTCCAACCTAATAAATAACAATTTAATCTACATCTTGCTCCTTTGCTTTAATGCTATTTACTTTATGATTTCAGATTTGTTGTGCAAAATATGCACTTTGAGGTTTTTGTTTCATTCGACTAGTACCTTCTTTCTACAGTTTTGCTATATTACATGACTTTGCTAAAAAAAAAATTTGTTGGACTACACTTAAACTTTTTTTTTTTTATGTCCGTAACATGAATGCATGCCAGGTGGGACATAAAGCTTGGAGCCCCTCATCTTTTAGAATGACAGATATAGCTATCTGTAGATATAAAACCAAAAACATTTTAGGGTGCAGTATTCCCACCTTGCGGTTTCTTCAGATCACCATCCATATAAAAGACAAAAATATGGCAGGCAGCACTCCACAATTCTTAGATTACTTGACCTTTATCGGTCACACAGGTGCATAGTGACGTTTCAGTTCACATTTGAACCTTCTGACAAAGTGGTTACAAAAATGTGAGGTTTTTATAGTGACTCATTTACATATTGCTTATCAAGCATAATTATATCACCTGTGTGACCAATAAAGGTCAAGTAATCTAAGAATTGTGGAGTGCTGCCTGGCATTTTTTGTCTTTTATCTGTAGATATATAGACATATCTATCTATTTAACGAGAGAAAACTAAGTAATAAGGGACAGCGCTCTCTCTCCCTCTCCCTCGTCCCATTCTGGTGCTCAAAATTGTTTCTGAATAGGACATGCTCTGAGTCTCACAGATTATTATTTTTTTTTTTTTAATTTATCCATTATTTTCACGTTTGTGTGAATAGATTCATGAAAAATAAATCTGCCAGCTAATGGGCATTTCATACGCATTTGTACATGTAGCTTAGTGGAGGTTGTTTTACAAATGAGTATTACTCCCATCATCTCTCTGGAAGTCATACAGTGGAGATACAGAAGAAATATTTACATCCAGTAACTTACTGGAGACCTCTCATATGATTAGTATTTTCTTCTGTTCTTCTTCATTTGGTCAGACTGTTATGTGATGTTGACAATAGAGCTGAACGAACCCCTGGAAGTTCGGTTCAGCCGGACTTCAGCTAATGTTCGGTTTAGGACCCGAACTTGGTCTGAACCCCAATGGAAGTGACTATATTTGGGCACTTTGGGTCTCCTCCCACATGCACCCAGCTGTAAAAAGAACACTTCTGGGGGAGTGTGGGTGGGTGATTTTCCATATAATTTTTTTTATTTTATTTTTTGGGGGGTGGGGTGCACACTACAACCGATAACGCTGTTGTTACTGATAAAAACTAGGCTAGGCACCCTTTAGTGCCACATGAAAGGTACTAAAGGTGCCAGCTTAGAATATGCAGGGGGGGGTGGGACGTTGTATATATATTTGACCTCCATTGACGCTTTTTAGGCTGGATGCCCACAATCAGGGTTTGCAGCGTTTTGGGCGCAGATTGTTTTCCCTGCGTCCATAACGCTGCATTGTGCAGTAGAAGCACAGTGGAAGGATTTTTAGAAATCTCATGCCCACTGTGCTTCTTTTCTCCGCAGCATAAACCGACCGGTGGCGCAGCTTCCCGAGCCTCAGCATGTCAATTTATGCTGCGTAGATGAGTGTTCTCTGCAGGTAGAATAGAGCTCCACAGCAGCCTGAACCCAAATCGTGGGCATGGCCAGCTGCGTTCTCCCGTGGACAACACTCACATCTCTGCAGGAGGCTGACACTGTGTACTAGACGCCATGTCACTGGATCATGGCCACATAGCCTTAGGCCTGTTTCACACGTCAGTGATTCTTGGACGTTTGTGCTTTTTTTTAAACCAGGATCACTGACATACGCAGACCCATTATAATGAATGGGTCTGCTCACACATCAGTGATTTTTCACTGCACATGTCTCCGTGCGGCGTACCCGCGTGTGCGTGATTGCCGCACGGAGACATGTCCATTTTTTTCTGGCATCACTGATGTTCCACGGACCACGCAGTGGTGTGGTCCGTGAAACACGTGCCAGAAAAAAAGTGCTTTTAAAATAAAAATCATTTTTACTCACCCGGCGTCCAGCGATGTCCTCTGCAGCCCGTTCTGCTTGCTGCTTCTGAGCCGGCTCATTATTGTCGCGCATATTCATGATGTGCGACACAGCCGACCCGGAAGCAGCTGCTGCGGGGGTCAGCGCCAGCCGGATGCTGCACCGCGTGAGCGATCAGCACCATGGAGAGCGGGAGCGGGCGCAGGTGAGTTAATCTCTAAGTGCAATCACGGGCCACGGAGAACGGAGCCCGGATTGCACTTAGACAACCCATGTGTGCCGTGATTCACGGCACACGGAGGGACATGTGCGTGTTTTACACGACAGTGAAAAACGTCAGTGTTAAAAGTGAGAATATTGTTGCTACAGCAACATTTTGGGTGAAGTAGCTGTGGATTCAAAATGCTTAATATACTCCTGAATAAAATCCTTGAGGGGTGCAGATTCCAAAATGGGGTCACTTGTGGGGGTTTTCTGACGTATAGGTACCCAAGGGGCTCTGCTAATGTGACATGGTGCGCGAAGTTTATTTCAACTTTTCCAAAATTCAAATGGTGCTCCTTCCATTCCAAGCCCTCCCATTTATCCAAACAGAATGTGGAGAAGGAAATGACATCACAGGTTTTTTTTTCCAAAGGTCTGTGTTCAACCAACTTTATTAACACTGACAAGTCTTAAAAAACGCACCTAAAAAAACGCATGAAAAAAGCATGAAAAAACGCATGAAAAACGCATGCGTTTTCGATGCCTTTTTCTCAAAAAAGCATTGTTTACAATTCTCCCCTCTGCCAGAGGGTGCGTTTTTTTCCGCGCTGAAAAAAAAGCAACGTGTGCACATACCCTTAAATCTGTTCCAGCAAGCACCTGAACTTTTAGCGTCCAGACTTAATAAAATTTTATAAAGGCAGAATTAAAATTAGAGACTGACAAGAGAAGAGAAGCTTCTCTCATATTTCAACCGAGAAGAAAAACTTGTATACTGCAATGATATCCCAGGAATTGTACTTCAAATTGGACTAACGGAATATTGACCAGTAGACTGGAGGCTTTTTATAGACCACTTTATTAGAATTTTGAAATGTGTTCTCTTGCGCAACGATAACCATTAGGCGTCTCATTTCCATTACTCATGCAACAAAACTTAAAAAAGATTATGAAAATATAAAAATTGTATTACAGAAAATGTATTGTCTTGAACATCAGTGTTCGATTTGTGTTTATCTGAAGACTGTGAAGTTCTTGCTTGGGCAACAATCTGGATACACATAATACACACACTTCATGTAGCTCTGGGATAGCAGGGCAAAGCAAGATCATGGGACAAAGTGTCATAGCCTACAAGGGAAAAAATGATTGTTGGCGCCGCAAATAGCATCACCAAGCCGCTGGTTGTCGAGAACAAAATCATTCTCCCACCGCTTTATATTAAGCGAGGATTAATGAAGCAATTTTTTACGGTGTTGGACAAATCGTTTAATTGCTTCAAGTACATTTGTAGATCATTCTCTGGATTTAGCATGGAAAAACTTAAAGTTTTAATCTTTGATGGTCCTTATATTCATAAACTCATGAACGATTGCATTTTTACCACATGCATGAATGACACTGAGCCTTCGGCCTGGAAGAGTATTGTCTCTATTGTGAAGAACTACTTGGGTAATCACAGAACAGACAATTATGAAGAATTGGTGTAATGCAAAATATGCTTGTTCTCAAGAAAATTGGAAATATGAGCATAAGGAAACACTTATCTCCAAAGCCATTTAAACAGATTGCCAGATAACCTTGGAGACTTGAGTGAGGAACAAGGCGAAAGGTTCCATCAGGATCTGAAGGTAATGGAGGTGAGATATCAAGGCAGATGGGACATACACATGATGGTAGCCTTTTGGAATCTCCAATGTGATTGTCCTAATGACACACTTCAAAAAGGAAATCGCATAAACTACATTCTTTGAAGCATTAATATTAACGAATACTGCATTAACCCCTTCACGACTAAGAATGTAACTATACATCCTAGAAGGGAAGTAGTTCCCAACCAAGGACGTTTAGCACGTCCTAGAAATCATGCCGGGGACTCTGCTTTACCAACAGCTGAGCCCTGGCTTTCACAGCCAGGGACGGTCCCCGGGTAAT
This sequence comes from Anomaloglossus baeobatrachus, assembly GCF_048569485.1. Classification (NCBI taxonomy): domain Eukaryota; kingdom Metazoa; phylum Chordata; class Amphibia; order Anura; family Aromobatidae; genus Anomaloglossus; species Anomaloglossus baeobatrachus. The sequence goes on along the minus strand of NC_134353.1, from coordinate 687,879,952 downwards.
CCATGGCTGTTTAACCCACCTAAATTCTGTGATCAATATCGATCACTGCACTTAGGGGATTGGGAGAGGGATCGCACTCCCTCTCCCCTCTGATCGAGTCACCTGTCTACGGGAAACCTGAGTGATTATGCCTGCAGCTTCTGAGTACAGCTCTGCAATCAGAGCACTGTAAGATAATGTTCCATGTAGGAACTAAGTAAAAAAGTGTTTTGGGTTTTTTTTTAAATGTAAAAATATTCTGAAAATAAAGAATAAAGAAAAATTATTCCAATAAATATAACTATTTGTGTGTGGGGGGGAAAAAAAGTATGTTTGGTATTGCTACTTCCGTAACAACCCGATCTATAAAACTGTCAAACTAGTTTAACCCCTTCAGTGAAAACAGTAAAAAGATAAAGTATCAAAAACTGTCTTTTCATCATACAGCTCATAAAACAAGTGGAATAAAACACGAACAAAAAGTCATAATTAAAACTGGTACCACTGAGTATGTCATCCTGTCCCGCAAAAAAACAAGCTCCCAAACAGCTCCATCAGCAAAAAAAAAAAGCAAACAAAAAACTACAGCTCAGAATATGGTAATAAACTGTGTGGTATAACTGTAATCGTACGGACCCATGTTTTATCACTTTTATAGCCCTGTGAACGACATACAAAAACGACATACAAAAACAAACCACTTCCTGAATTCCTGTTTCTTCTTGATTCTGCCTCACAAAAAGTGGGATAGAAAGCAATCAGAAAATATTGTGGCCTAAAATGGTATCAATGACAATTACCACTTATCCCGCAAAAAAATAAGCCCACACATGACTGTCGGCAGAAAAATTTTTAAAAAAAGCTATAACCTTCATAACCTTCAAAATTCAGTGATGCAAAAACCTTTATTTTGTTTAAAAAAAAAAAAAGGGGGCTTTTTTTAGTGTGATAGTAGCGAAACATAAAAAAAAAGAATGCTAAAAATCTGGCATCACTGTAAACATACTGATCTGCAGAATAGCCGCTGATATTTATCCTGTGTTGAGCGCTTACACCGGGTATTACGTGTAAGAGTGCGTGCCCATGATCAGGAATGGCAGCGTTTTTGATGCAGCATATTTTCGCTGTGTCCAAAATTCTGCGTTGTACTATACAAGCATAGTGAATGGGATTTATAGAAATCCCATGCTCACTGTGCTTCTTTTCTCCGCAGCGTAAACTGACATCCGACGCGGCTTCCCAAGCCGCAACATATCAATTTTCCCTTTTAGAGACATAAATGTTCTTTGCGGCGAGAACTGAGCGAAAATCCGCAGTGCCCCAAACCCTGATCGTGAGCACGGGCAGCTACGGTCTGCGGCAGAAAATACTTGCTTCTCCACAGCAGAAGACTCGCAGCATCCAGGACTCAGCATGTGCAGATTTTGGGCACATACTCTAAATCTCTGAAAAACTCGATTTGGACAACATTCCCAACGGAGAATTCACTGAGGCAGAGGATGCCCTTTGATGTCTGGCCTGTGGTGTGGGGGTGTCCATCTTTTTACTCCTCTATTTTAGGTGTGTACAAAAGTGTGATCATCAACAGTATTTTTCACTTTTGAAAAGACAGACACCGCTGAACAGAGGCCAAACAGAGTCCAGAGTAACTGCTGCCACATTAGTGAATGGATCTGTCAGGGGTTTCACCTGAATCACGTATTTCAGATATGTAGATGAAAACTCCGATAGAGCACAGGATAAATGTGAACTGATCCAAAATGTTCAGTACCAAAATTGCAACCAAATAGCATTCACACAACTCTCGATTCAGTTCCATCGTCCGTCAACGGATATATAGGGGGCTTCCACATTACTGCCTTCTGGACGTCTGTCAGGTCAGCAGTCTTCCCCATGATTGTGTAGCCTACTGAACCAGAATAAGGGACCATTTTAAATGCTTAGGAAGCAAGCCTTTGCTGGTTTTATTGTGTTAATTATTGTAATTTTCTGAGATAATGTCTTATGGGTTTTCATTGTCTGTAAGCCATAATCATCATTATTAACAGAAATAAACACTTGAAATAGATCACTCTGTATGTAATGACTAGAGATGAGCGAACCGGCCGTGGTTCAGCTCGAGTTCGGTTCGCCGAACGGAGGTCTCGTTCGAGTTCGGTTCGTCGAACGTTCAACTAACCGAACTCAAACTGCATAGGAAACAATGGTAGGCTATCACAAACACATAAAAACACCTAGAAAACACCCTCAAAGGTGTCCAAAAGGTGACAAACAACTCACAACACAACACAAACACATAGGAAAGTGACAAGGACATATACTCATGTGAAAACAAAAGAGCTGGACAAGGAAAAAGAGGAGGAGACACAGATATAGGCATGGCATGCCCTTCTAAAATCATGTAAAACACCGCAAGCTGACTCCAAGCGGAGTCTCCCTTTTTTCCAAAAATTGGGCCACACACACACCCACCCCTTCAGTGGCAGCACTTGTGCCCCAGTTGTACACTTCACAGCTAGATTTGCATCAAGCACATTCAAAAATACGCCATACTTAACCGTCCCCAGGATGACACCGGGGTAGGTAGAAAAGTCTTTCCTGATCCCAGCTCTGTTCATCTTGGATCATTTTTAAAAAACACAGCAAGCAAGGGTTACTCCAAGCGGAGTCTCCCTTTTTTTTCCAAAAATTGTGCCCCACACACACACCCACCCCTTCAGTGGCAGCACTTGTGCCCTAGTTGTACACTTCACAGCTAGATTTGCATCAAGCACATTCAAAAATACGCCATACTTAACCGTCCCCAGGATGACACCGGGGTAAGTAGCAAAGTCTTTCCTGATCCCAGCTCTGTTCATCTTGGATCATTTTTAAAAACAATGTAAGCAAGGGTTACTCCAAGAAGAGTCTCCCTTTTTTCCAAAAATTGGGCCACACAGACACCCCATCAGTGGCAGCACTTGTGCCCTAGTTGTACACTTCACAGCTAGATTTGCATCAAGCACATTCCAAATCCACAAGCATTTACTCTCCCCAGGATGACACAGGGGTAGTAAATTCCTTGTGGATCCATGACTTGTTCATTTTGATGAACGTTAGTCTGTCCACATTGTCACTGGACAGACGCGTGCGCTTATCTGTCAGCACACACCCAGCAGCACTGAAGACACGTTCAGAGACAACGCTGGCAGCTGGACACAACAAAATCTCCAAGGCGTAAGTGGAGAGCTCTGGACATTTTTCAAGATTTGAAGCCCAAAATGAGCAAGGCTCTATTTACAAAGTCATGGCATCGATATTCATTTGGAGATACTCCTGTATCATCCTCTCCAGCCGTTGACTATGTGTCAGACTTGTTGTCTCTTGTGGCCTTGCAAAGGAAGGTCTAAAAAATTATGAAAAGATTCAATAAAATTGCTGTTACCAGCACCAGATACGGTGCTACTGGTACGGGTAGACTGTTGAAGATGACGAGACCGTCCCATGTTTGTCAAGTTACAACTGGGAGATTCACTCCCTGCACCTGCACGGTTGTTTGGTGGAAAAGCCGAGCTAAGATCGAGTAACAGCTTCTGCTGATACTCCTGCATACATGCGTCCCTTTCTATGGCTGGAATTATATCACAAAATTTGGACTTGTACCGGGGATCTAATAGTGTGGCAAGCCAGTAGTCATCATCACTTCTAATTTTGACAATACGAGGGTCATGTTGAAGGTAGTGCAGCAAGAAGGCACTCATGTGTCTTGCGCAGCCATGCGGACCAAGTCCACGCTGTGTTTGTGGCATAGAGGTGCTAACCGTTCTTTCTTCCTCTGACATCTCCCCCCAACCTCTTTCAACTGAAATTTGACCAAGGTCTCCCTCATCCGCTGAGTCTTCCATGTCCATGGACAGTTCGTCCTCCATTTCTTCATGTTCTCCTGCACCTTCCTCAACATTTCGCCTGCTACCATGCACCCTTGTTGATCCCTGTCCCCCATGGTCCCATGCCTGCCTCGTTGGTGATGATGAACGTCTGGACCTTGGTGATGTTGTTGTGTCTTGCGCATATGAATCCTCCTGTAGTTCCTCCCCTTCCTGTTGTCCCACCCCCTGACTCCGAATAGTGTTTAGCGTGTGCTCCAGCATGTAAATGACTGGAATCGTCATGCTGATAATGGCATTGTCATGCTAAACATATTCGTCGCCATGTCGAAACTGTGCAGAAGGGTGCATAGGTCCTTGATCTGAGACCACTCCATCAGGGTGATCTGCCCCACCTCTGCATCTCGTTGGCCCAGGCTATACATCATGACGTATTGCACCAGGGCTCGGCGGTGCTGCCACAGTCGCTGTAACATGTGGAGAGTCGAATTCCAGCGTGTCGCCAAATCGCATTTCAGGCGATGAACCGGCAGGCCGAAAGACTTCTGGAGCGATGCAAGTCGCTCAGCTGCGGCGGTTGAACGGCGGAAGTGAGCAGACAGTTTTCGTGCCCTGGTCAGAAGGCCATCTAGGCCGGGATAGTGTGTTAAAAATTGCTGGACAACAAGGTTCAACACGTGAGCCATACAAGGCACGTCTGTCACCTTGCCCAGGCGAAGGGCCACACCCAGGTTTGTAGCATTGTCGCACACGGCCTTACCAGGCTGCAGGTTGAGTGGAGACAACCATTTATTAAACTCGGACCGCAGAGCTGACCACAACTCCTCAGCTGTGTGACTCCTATTCCCAAGACATGTCAAGCTAAAGACCTCCTGATGCCGTTGCGCCAGCATAGTAATGAGGGCTGCGTGATTCCTTCTGCGCAGTGAGAACGCTGGTGGCCTGACCAGGCAGGCTTGGGGCGGAGGTGGAGGACACAGATGAGGTGGAGGAGGCAGAAGCAGTGGCAGAACTTGGACAGACAGAGGATTGACACACAAGTCGTGGGGACGGCAAGACTTGTGCAGCAGACCCTTCACCATCTATCACCATAGTTACCCAGTGCCCAGTCAGCGACATGTAACGTCCCTGTCCATGCTTACTGGTCCAAGTATCGGTGGTGAAATGCACCCGTTCACACACAGAGTTTCTCAAGGAAGCGGTGATGTTGTGTGCGACATGCTGGTGTAGCGTGGGCACACCTTTCTTAGAGAAGTAGTGGCGACTAGGCATCTGGTACTGGGGCACAGCGACAGACATAAGGTCTCTAAAATCCTGTGTGTCCACCAGGCGGAAAGGCAGCATTTCGGTAGCCAAGAGCTTACAGAGGGATAAAGTCAACCTCTTAGCTTTGTCATGGGTCGCAGGAAATGGCCATTTATTTGTCCACATCTGAGGGACAGAGATCTGGCTGCTGTGTGTAGACGGTGTTGAGTAGGGTGTCCCTGGAAAAATGCAGGTTTGTGAGGAAAGTGCATGCGGAGACATGATGTTGCCTTCATCCAACGTTGGTGCTATCGATGTCTGAGAGAGCTGTACACACGCACTTGTTTCCCCTTCCAAACCAACTGACGACCTACCATGCAAACTGCCTGTTGCGGTTACAGTGGTGGAAGTTGTGCGTGGAAAACCAGGTGTGACAGCTGTCCCCACAGTCCTAGAAGATGAAGAGCACGCAGATGCACTGGAAGGGGCAGGCGGTGGATGGTTCGCTCCGCTAGGCCGCATTGCAGCACGGTGAGCTTCCCACTGGGACATATGATATTTATTCATGTGATGATTCATGGAAGAAGTTGTCAAACTGCTGAGGTTTTGCCCTCTACTAACAGAATCACGACAAATTTTACAGATCACATAATTTGGGCGATCTTTTTCTATGTCAAAAAAGGACCAGGCTAGGCAAGGCTTAGAGGGCATGCGACCTGCTGAGCCCCCCCGACTAGTGCTCAGAGGCAGAGTGGTGGCTGATGATGCAGTTGTAGACGTGCTACCAGTGCTCCGACTCTGTCCAGGAAGGCGCAAGGTAACTTCGTCGTCGGTTGCATCCTCCTCCACCGCCTCTGTTGACCTCCTCGAGTGCCTGACTGTGGGTTGACAGTAGGTGGGATCTAGAACTTCCTCATCAATTGTTGTGTTTGCACTCCCCTCACCCTCAGACCGAGCCTCTTCTTGCCCTGACCGAATATTTAAGTTGTCATCACAATCTGGTATCTGCGTCTCATCGTCATCAGTATGTTCCTCATTGTCTATAACAGCAGGTGTTACAGTTTGTGAAAAAGGGTCAACATTATGCTCAGAAACTTGGGCCTCACGGCCTGAATCAGAGTCACAAAGGTTCTGGGCATCACTGCAGACCATTTCCTGGTCTGTAGTCACTGTAGCTTGGGATCAGACCTCTGATTCCCAGGCTATAGTGTGACTGAACAGCTCTGCAGACTCAGCCATCTCAGTTCCACCATACTGTGCAGGGCGGATGGAGACTTCAGAGCTGGGAGAAAGCAAGTTTGATTGGGATGACAACTCAGAGGACTGGTGTTTTTTGGATGCGGTAGTTGAGGTGGCGGAGAGGGCACTTGTTGGACCACTTGAGATCCATTCAAACATTTTCCTTTTTTGGCCATCATCTACCTTTGTTCCAGTTGTTCGTGTCCGTAAAAAAGGGAGCACATCGGATTGTCCACGGTAAGTAGTAGACATCTTACTTTTGCTGGTAGATGGTCTATCTTCAGCAGATGTTAATGGAGCGTTGCCACCTTCCCCACGGACAAACCCTTTTTTTCCTTTTCCAACACACCTCTTCCCCTTTCCACCAGCATCTGTCATTTTGCCACTCATTTTGATTGCGACAAGATTGTGCACTTAAAATGTGGTAGTAAAAATTGACTAATTTATTAACAGCAGAATAAACAACAATAATTATCCCTGACAATGCAACTACGGCCCTTAAACTGGCAGCATAAATTGCTAGTATAATAGCTTTGTAACAATGAGCTTGGATGTTCAATGCAGACGTGCTGCAAATATCTTTGCACTAGTGGGACAATACAGAAGTCCAACAGCCACTTTTAGGATGCCACTAAGTTCAATCAGTGTTTGCTAGTATAATGGCTTAGTAACAATGAGTTTGAGTGTGCAATGCAGGCAGACGTGCTGCAAATATCTTTGCACTAGTGGGACAATACAGAAGTCCAACAGCCATTTTTAGGATGCCTCTAAGTTCAATCAGTGTTTGCTAGTATAATGGCTTAGTAACAATGAGTTTGAGTGTGCAATGCAGGCAGACGTGCTGCAAATATCTTTGCACTAGTGGGACAATACAGAAGTCCAACAGCCACTTTTAGGATGCCACTAAGTTCAATCAGTGTTTGCTAGTATAATGGCTTAGTAACAATGAGTTTGAGTGTGCAATGCAGGCAGACGTGCTGCAAATATCTTTGCACTAGTGGGACAATACAAAAGTCCAACAGCCACTTTTAGGATGCCACTAAGTTCACTCAGTGTTTGCTAGTATAATGGCTTAGTAACAATGAGTTTGAATGTGCAATGCAGGCAGATGTGCTGCAAATATCTTTGCACTAGTGGGACAATACAGAAGTCCAGCAGCCACTTTTAGGATGCCACTAAGTTCATTCAGTGTTTGCTAGTATAATGGCTTAGTAACAATGAGCTTGAGTGTGCAAAGGGCAGGAGGGGCAGGGTTGTGGGTCTGGGTAGAGGAAAGGAAGCCTGCCTTTCTATCCCTCCTAATGGGGAAATGCAGCGAGGAAATCCCTGACCTTAGCTACACATGCGCTGTCATCTTGTGTAGCTGTTAAACTCTGTTTTAAACTCTGTCACCTATGGCTCTGACCCTGCCGGTATGAGCCCTTAAAAGGACTGATAGAAACTTCTATCCCTATTCTGTACAGCGCTGTGTATAGAGCATACACAGCAGTATCGGAGATAGGAGCTGCGCCAGCGGTGACTGACACCAAGGACGCAGAAGGCAGATAATGGCGTGCTGGAGGAAAATGTCTGTTTTTATAATGCAGGGACATGTGACATGGACATCCTATCACACATGCCGTTGCTTTTCTGGCTAAAAGTCCACTTAGCTGTGTGTGTGTCTGGGATTGGCTGACATGCTGGCCCGCCCCACTACACGCGCGCGCTTAGGGAAGGAAGACAAGGAAAAAAAAAAAATGTCGATCGCCATTATACATACAGCAGTGATCTGAATGCGCTGTTCCCGCACACTATACACTGAAATTTCTTAATAGTGTGAGTCACAGAGTGACTTACACTATTACAGCGGAAAGCCAGCTAGGAATTAGCTGGTCTTTTTGCTGCTAGAACCGTTCTCGAACGTATCTAGAACTATCGAGCTTTAGCAAAAAGCTCGAGTTCTAGTTCGATCTACAACAGCCCCCAAAATCACTCGAGCCGCGAACTGGAGAACCGCGAACCGCGCTCAACTCTAGTAATGATTCTATATAATGTTTGCCTTTTTGTATTGAATTACTGAAATAAATGAACTTTTTGATGATATTCTAATTTATTGAGATGCACTTGTATATAGTGTCTTGTTAGATTGATTGGGGACACTGACGCAGAAAATGTGTTGTATTGGTACATATGTGACAAGTGTTGTAGTGTAGATATAGTGTACTTTAATTGTAGACGATGTCATGAGATATGTGGAATTTATTTTTGTGATTGAAAGACCATTTTCTTCTCACTGTGTGATGTTGCTGTGAGCCAAGCAAGCGAGAGGAATAAGGGAATTCACTGCAGCTCAGTGTCAAATGAGTTCAGTTCCTGTGCATAGAGTGGAGGAAAAAAGAGAGTGTTCCCCCCTATACATTGCTATAGATTGCGGTAGCTTATTCATCATTATGGAACATACTGTATATGACATGGGTGTATATAAGAGTGGGAACAAGGGTTTTTTTTTTTCCTGGTATACATGGAAAAGAATTATTGTTTAATTATAACAAATAAGGAGGGCGGCAAATGATTACCACTCTGGCAGTGTATACGAAATTATAGGTGGAAATGAATTATTGGCATCATAATATTAATTATGAAACTCCTATACAATCAAGCACAACTTTCATAGCATTCACATTTTTAAAATATTATTAAAATTGTATAAATAATAATAAATAAATTATAAAAAGGTAGATAATCATTGAAGGGAATTATATTGACATTAGATAATTGATTCATCTATGTGCACTAACAGCCAAGTGAGATGTAATGATAAGGATTATTAATCGTGAAGTTAACTATATTAATAGAGTATTTAAATGAGAAATGTAGAACTGTATATGTGAGCTAAAAAAATTTGGAGGTGAGTGGGGGGTTACAATTAGTTTTCTCTAAATTATTTGTAGTAAATCATTGAAAACTATTGATAAAATTAAAGAAACATATTTCGAATAAAAACCTTAAAAAAAAAAGTTTAAATGAATTCTATGAAAGATAATATATAAAGGGATTTGAAAATGGAAATGGGTTATTGAAAAACAAAGGGGACTCGTAATGGTTCGTCTGTGAGCATCAATTCTATATAGGAAATTTAAATTATGTATACATATAGACAGTCATCATGATAAAAAATGTAAAATAAATAAATTAGACTGAATAAATTAATGAGATCATTATAGCAGGTGAACATAACAGATTATACAAAAAAAACCCTGTGCTTTCATTTACTCCATTAGGCTATAGGGTGTTGAGCTTGTAGAGCCAATATATTTCTTTGCGGTTCAGTAGCCCTATCAGATTTTGTCACCTCAGGGATATGTTCAATGGGGCTGATTAATAGCCCTTTGAAGTCTTTATTGTGTTTCAAAGTTCAATGACCGGATAGGCAATGCTTGAATAAACCCTTGTTTATATTATCTGTGGGAATTAACTCTTTTATGTAAAGGTTGTGTTGTTCTTCTCACATATTGTAAATTGCTGGTATGTTTAATTATGGTACATACAGTATATTACAAAACTTGTAGAGCAGAAGAGTTTATCATGTATGTGGAATTCTTCACCCAAAAGTAGTGATTTAATGCATTATGATGTGAAAGCGGAGGCAGTTTCTCATATTGCATCTGTAGATGCCCCTATGATTGTCAGGTAACATTATAGAAGGTACATTTTTTTGGGGAGTCTGTAACTGACTGGGAGACAAAATGTTCTTATTGCTAGGTGCTCTACAAAAAATAAGTGTTGGCTTTTTTTGGAAGTGATTGCCCCAGGATGGTATCATGTTGAAGAATATACCAATGTTCTTGTAGTACACTGGAGATCAAAATTAGAGAACAACCCACAATTTCCTAAATGTAAAGGCCATTGTGTAGTCTTATGTGATTATTCCTAACATGAGTAAACTACCAGTATTTTAAGCCTATTTCATAAATTAAATTTATTCTTGAGCACATAATAAAAATGTAAATGAGTTAAATAAAAAAGAACACTGATCAAAATTAGAGAACACTTTCAGATACCTGCAAGTTATTGGTATTAATCTGTCACCCAGTGCTATTTCCTTAATTATCTAACAAACCCAATGTAACTGACAGCCGTATTTTCCAGTTTGCATGGACTTTGCAAAAATGATGTGCATTTCCAAAGTGACTGAAACCCTCTGACAGCAGATTGTCCAAATTAAGGCCAAAGGGGTGACCCTATCAGCCATAACAAGAGAAGTTGGTCACTCCAGATCTGTGATGTCAAGAAAATTGCATCATAGCAACATCACAAACTCTTTGAAGTCGCCCAGGAAGGCTGGTTGCCCTCGAAAGACAAATGCAAGAGTGGACAGGATAATGCAGAGAATCTCCATGGGTAATCATTTCAACACTGCAGCTGGAATTGCTCGCCAGTTCAGCACTGAGCAGGGTAAGAATCTGTTTTGTCATACAGTATCATGATGTTTAAGAGCATTTGGACTGAAAGCCCGTGCTACAGTGACAAAACCTCTTGTTAGCAGAAAGAATAAAAAGGCTAGACTCGCTTTTGTTGAGGAGCATATTGTGTGGACAGAGGAGAAGTGGTCCACAGTTCATTTTAGCAATGAAAGCAAGTTTAATTTATTTGGGTCTGATGGGAAACATGTTCGTCAACAACCTGGGGAAAGACTGAACCCAAAGTGTGTTAAGAAATCAGTGAAAGTTGGTGGAGGAAGTGTCATGGTTTGGGGAATGTTTTCTGCAACATGAGTTGGACCTCTCATACAGCTACATGGCAGAGTGAACACAAGTGTGTATCAGAACCTTCTTCTACAGCACATGGTTCACTACTTGCGTTCATCACTCAATCAGCCAGCAATTTTTATGCAGGACAATGATTTCTGTCACACAGCAAAACTGGTAAAGCAGTTACTTGAAACAGAAAACATTGAAACAATGAAATGGCCATCCCAGAGTCCTGATATAATCCCAATAGAAAACCTCTGGAAAATCCTTAGTGACAAAGTCATGGCCAAGAAATCCACAACAGTCAAAGAACTATGGAAGAGACTGGAAGGAGAGTGGCCCAAAATCACACCAGAGCAGTGTGAGAGACTAGTGATGTCCTGTGGCCGCAGATGTGCTGAAGTCCTTCAAAGTAAAGGCTTGTACACTGATTGGTGACTGCTGTTGCCTTCAGAAAATTTAGTTATAATCTTTCTGTGTGCTATAGTCATTGCTGTTATCTAATTATGATCATCATGTTTTGGGCAAAATAAAGGTTTTATGTTGATAAACTTTGGATCTTTTGTAAAACACTGTTCTAGTGGCATGGTATACCCCTTACAAAAAACCTTCAAATGCTGATCAATGTAGGTTACATTATTTCTGAAAAAAGCAAGTGATAATACATTGTTCTCTAATTTTGATCTCTAGTGTATTTGTCTAATATTTTTGTGGTATATGTTACAAAATTATATTCAAATTTATTTCCAATTAGTTTTTAGTTTGTCTTCAGTAGCATAGGTTGGTTCATATTTGTGTTTTTGAAAAGATCTTTTGATTAGTTTTTAAGGATATCTCTGAGTGACTGATCTTGGAGAATATTTGCTTGGACCAGGAAATAAGAGTGTAAAGTGCAATTTTTCCTACCCTTTAAAATTGATTTTGTGGAATGTTTTCTAACCATTTTGTATAATGACCACTGTTGAAATGGATATAACTGTTGGCATCCACTATTTTCAAGAAGGTTTTTGTGCATATGCAATTATTACACACAAAAATAGTAGAATCCAGAAAATTGATACTTTTAGGATCTGTAGAGAGAGAAAACTATATACACAAATTATTGGTTTTGAGGTGATTGATGAAGGTGCATATGTCATTTTTAGCACTGTCCCAGATGAAAAATAGGTCATCTATGTATCTTTTATATCGCACCATACTCCCAGTGTAAATATTGTTGTAGATGAAGATATATTCAAATATCCCCATAAAAAGGTTAGCGTATGTCGGTGTCACCTTTGACCCCATAGCAGTCCCAAGAATTTGTTGATAGTGGGTGCCAGAGAATGTAAAATAATTCTTTTTAAGAATGAATTCAAGTCCTTCATATAGGAAGCTTTTTGTGGATTTGAAAGTCTCTCTCTCTGGTCCATTAATAGAAATTTATTGAAACATAGAAGTCCAATGTCATGAGAAATATTGGAGTAAAGGGAGGCTACATGCATGGTTATGAATATATACAGTCGGAAGGGTTCCATCTAACTGTTTGTAATAAACTGATGGGTTGATTTGATTCTCTAAAGTAATTGGAAAGGTGAGTTACATGAAAACGCATTATCTTGTCAATATATTGAGCCAAATTGCTTATTTAGGGAGCCAGTTTCGGAGATGATCAATCTCCTCGGTGAGTTAGTGAGGTCTTTATGTATTTTGAGGAGATGATAAAAGAATGTGGTAGTGGAACATTTGATAGTGTGAAAAGCCTTTTCTTGTTCAAGATATTCTCATTGAATGCTTTACTGTAGGTTATATATGGGAATAATATTGGGTATAGGATTTATTAGTTTATGGTAGTACACAGTATGCACTACAACGTCTCATACAGTCAGATCAGATGTCTTACTTTAGACTGATGAGGAACAATCATCCCAAAACACAGTGTCTGTAAATTGAGGTTCTGATCTGGCATAAATCCTAGGTCATAGGAAAAGGCTCGTTAAAGGGCCACTTTTGACTTCTAGGATACTTCCAATAGGTGGCACTATAGTCCGTCTCCTTTCTCCCTGAAGAAACAAATTTAATGTTTCCTAGAGGAGCATTGCAGCTATAAGACTCTTCACTACTGACCCCCAGATTGATTAGTCAGTCTCCGTAAGGAGAAAAATTTTCCCCTTAGACATCTCCTGATAGTCAGATAAGTTGAAAATATAGGTATATTCAATTATCGGGCATAAGGTATGTGATCGGTTTTCCTTTTTTGTTGATTCTGGCCTGCCCATATTCCTCCGTTTTTTTCTTTTTGGGCAAAAATATTGATTTATCAAGGCCATTTTGGGGGGACTCACCTGGGGTAAAAAAGGATCAGATGTTGTGTTTAGAGATGAGTGGATCCATCGAGGCTCGGTTCGCCGGCAGCAAACGAGCCTAGCTCCACAGGTTCGAGCGTGACCCGAACCCCAGATACAGTCACTGATTGGCAGTTTTAGTCTCTGCCCACATACGGCTAGCCATAAGCAGATCCCTTCCAGGGGAGGGTGGGCAGGCTTTTTCACACTTTTTTGGGTGTTGCAAACTACATCCGACTACGCTGTTGATACCCCCAGTGTGCACCGTTCAAACACTGCAAGTGGCGTGCACATGGCTGCGCACCAAGCGTACCTGAGCACAACCTTGCTCGCATAAGTTTTGTTCGCACATAAATCATCCAATCCCTAAACCTTGATATCATTTACATTTGGTGTTCAGTTAGAAAACTGAACCTCAGGATTGGGATTGCTCATCTCTAGTTGTTTTTCCTGCTTTACTATTGTCTATAGTGATGGTGTCATTAATAATATGGTCTTCCTGAGGGGAAAATAGAACCTCAGGTGTAGAATCATACACCGATAGATCAAGAAGGGGAGATATCGAGGAATCATTAAGATGCATAAGGGGAGAATCTCTAGTATTAGTGTTAGATGTAGAGGGTATAGTAATAGGTATAAGTATAGCAGCACTGCTATTGCTGAAGGATAAAAGAGACTTGTTTGTTTCCTTATTAATGCTTTAGATTGGTTCTCTAACATAGTCCAGATGTTGTTTTGCTTCCAGAAATGACTTGAAAGCAGAAGAAGAATATTTATCAGTATTCACAAGAATTTTAGTTGGGCAGCTTCCTGACACCAAATTTTTGGCTTGTATTTTTTGCACCATGTGAGTTGAATGGATTATCATGATCCACTATGTTCTCAGTGGTTAGTAAAACACTATGAGCAGGTCTAGTATTTCCATCCAAGACGTTGGTGATTGAGTTTATGTTCACTTTAGGGACAATAGTGGGGTCAGTAGACACACCATCAATAGAGGGACAATGTTCAAATACTTCCCCTATGATGTGTGAGTGAGAAATCGTTATATTTTTACTTTTACTTTTGAGTCCGTTTTTAGTGAAACTCTTGCCACATTTCTTATTAGCATTAGAGATGGATTTTTCTTTTATTTATAGTGGTATTATGAATTCTGTTGTAATCATCATGGTCACAATGTACTTTTTTATATTTTTCCTAATGGTATGATCTAACTGCAAAACGTTAGGCTACTTTCACACTTGCGTTGAACGACATCCGTCACAATGCGTTGTGTATCACATGTGATGGATGCCTTGCAAAAAGTGTGATAAAAGGCAACGGATTCCAGTGAAATAACGCGTTGCGTTAAGTTTTCTTTAGCCGAGAGAGCCCTCATCATCACCGCACACATCCCAACACTACCGCCCTCATCATCACCGCACACACCCCAGCACTACCGCCTACAGCACACACACACGCACTACCGCACTCATCATCACCGCGCGCACACACCGGCACTACCTCACCCATCATCACTGCACACGCAAGCACTACCGCACCCATCATCACCGCACACACACAGGCATTACCTCAGTGACATCCCCGCTGACAGCGCGATTCACTTCAGTTGCTGCGTGGAGCTCACAGGAGCGGCGGTGTTCTACGGCCGCTCCTGTCAGGTTCATGTAGCAGAGCTGGATGTGTCGCTGGACCTCGTGTGGATTACGCCGGACCTGGAGGGGTATTTGGGAATTTTAATAAAGTGGTGAAAGAGGGTGTTTTTTTTGTCTTTTATTCCAAATAAAGTATTTTTTCGGGTGTATGTGTTTATTTACTTTCACCTACAGGTTAATCATGGAATGTGTCTCATAGACGCCTGCCATGATTAACCTAGGACTTAGTGACAGCTATGGGCTGCTGCCATTAACTCCTTATTACCTCGATTGCCACCCCACCTGGGCAATTCGGGATGAGCCAGGTAGAGTCCCGGGACTGTCGCATTTAATGGATGCAGCTGCTGGCTGATATTTTTAGGCTGGGGGGCTCCCTATAACGTGGGGCTCCCCATCCTGAGAATACCAGCCTTCAGTCATGTGGCTTTACCTTGGCTGGTATCAAAATTGGGGGGACCGCTTTATTTATCTATTGTACTGCACGATATAGACCCGCCCACCGGCGGCTGTGATTAGTTGCAGTGAGACAGCTGTCACTCAGCGTGGGGGCGAGTCTGACTGCAACCAATCATAGGCACCAGTGGGCGGGGGAAGCAGGGAATACTAAATGGAGTAATGAGCGGCCGGCATTTTCAAAAGAGGAGAACCCGCCAGAGAAGTGTGACAGCCGTGCAGTGCCGCAACGGTGATCAGTGAGTATGAGAGAGGGGGAGAGAGGGAGAGACAGACAGAGAGAGAGAGAGAGACTGACATTGACAAAGAGAGAGATATAGACCGACATTGAAAGAGAGAGAGAGATAGACCGACAGAGAGATAGAGACCGAGAGAGACCAACAGAGCGAGAGACCAACAGACAGAGAGAGAGAGACCAGGAGTGCTTTTAAATGATTTAGAACGTTCTGCTGGACATACTGAGCATGCTCAGTAGAACGTGACGGATTCATGCACTGGAATTCGTCGCCAAACATATGGCGACGGAATCCAGCACCATAGACATTCATTATGCCTCGTAACGGATCCCAACGGAATCCTGCAGAGTGCGTTTTTTTACAGCAACAAAAAACGCTACATTCAGCGTTCCCTCCACCCGACGGTCAGCGACAAAACAATTGATGCGCCGCAGGGCGGATGCAACACAAGATCATCCATTGCTATCCGTAGCTAATAGAAGTCTATGAGGAATAAAACGGTTTCCTGCAACGGTTACCGTAATTCCTCAAGGCTGAGGATAGCAACGGATGCCGTTCAACACAAGTGTGAAAGTAGCCTTTGTGATTTTTTTTTTTTTATAAATCAGGTTGATTTTTAAATCTTAAAAATTCCTTCGATAAACTATGTATCTTCTGTGTTGCTATTTCTGACCGTTTTTGGTTCTTTGTATGCAGAACATGCTGGCTTGTTTATATAGAATGTCATTCAAAATGGTATCCCATTCATGTGTAAAAGTTGGGTCATTAGGAAAAGGGGAAGTGTGCACTTAGCTCTCTGGGACATAGTAGAAACCATTTTTAACATCATTTTGACTAATTTACCCAGTTTTTCATCGCAGCGCAGAGGAACTGCATACTCTCTCAAATAATGGGAACATGAAAGACATTAAAAAGAGAGGTTAAATAAAAACAAGACACAGTCCCTCATTCACCACTTTATTAACTCTTCCCAAAATACACCGTATGTCCGACGTAATCGAATGCTAATAGTGATCACACGATGTCTGATGAGTCTCTAATAAAAGCTATGTAGCCAGGTTAAAATGCATGAGGCTCCATAGATCACTCATAGTCATTTTTTGCGACCGGTGAGAGCAGTGATGAAGTCAGTAATCTTACATGACCTCACCGCTTGTTAGACATTGCGGGTCTGAATATTCCTCCGGGATACCTGGTGAGAGCGGTGAGGTCATGTAAGATTACTGACTTCATCACTGCTCTCACCGGGTCACACAGAGGGCAGCCCTCCCTCCAGGCCAGAGCGGTGATGATGTGGATAACCTTACATGACTTCACCACTCTCCCCATATATCGCAAAGGGCAGTGCCAGACCCAGATTTTACCACAAGTGGTAAGGTCATGTATAGTTACTGACATCAGTGCCCGTGGGAAAATCCAGGGCTGTCACTGACCACAAGCGAACTATGGAGCCCCGTTAACTTGAACCTGGTCCATAGCTTTTATGGCCAGACATCGTGGGATCACTATTCGCATTGGATTATGTCGGACTTGCGGTGTAGTTTTGGGGGAGCCAATAAAGTGGTGCACATGGGATTGTGTCTTATTCATATTTATTTAACCTCTCTCTTTTTATGTCTTTCAGGTTCCCATTATTGAGTTAAATCGGATTCCGTGGACTACGTCGGATCTTCATTTTGTTTCTTTATTTCATAATAAATTGATGAACAAGGGAGTGTTTTCTAAGAACTTCACCCCCCGGCAAATTTTCGTTTTTCTACTCCCCTTCTTCCAAGAGCGATAACTTTTTTTATTTTCCGGCAATATAGAAATATGAGGGCTTGTTTTTTGCAGAATGAGTTGTATTTTTGAACAACAATATTCATACTGCCGCAAATTGTACTGAAAAACGGGAAAAAATCCAAATGGGGTGAAAATTGCAAAAAAAATGTCCACTTGCACAATTGTTTTTTTAAGTTTTATATTTACCATGTTGACTATTTGGTAAAACTGACCAGACATTTTAATTCTCCAGGTCAGTACGAGTTCGTAGGTAGCAAACATGTATAGTTTTACTTTTATCTAAATGGTGAAAAAATATTCAGAAGTTTGTAAAAAAAAAAGTAAATAGAACTGCGCGTTTGTTGCCATTTTTTGTCACCTATAGAATTCTCATTTTTCGGTATCTGTGGCTCAGTGATGGCTTCTTTTTTGCGTCTTGATCTGACATTTTTAATTATACCATTTTTGCATAGATGCAATATTTGGATCGCGTGTTATTGCATTTTAATTCAATGTTGCTGCAACCAAAAGATATCATTTTGGAGTTTAGAATTTTTTTGTCACTACACCCTTTAACAAGCAGATTAATTGATTTTATATTTTGATAGATTGGGCATTTCTGAACGTGACGATACCAAATATGTGTTTTTGTTTTGTTTTGTTTTATTCTCTATGGGGAAAAAGGATGTGATTTGAACTTTTAGGGTTTTTTTAAATATTTTTTTAACACTTTTTTTTTATTGCTTTCACTAGTTTCCCTAGGGGACTTTATGACTGCACTGTCTGATCGCTTTTCCTGATCAGAGAAATGCTTCAACATCCCTCTGACCAGGAGAAATGCTGTGTTACTGTGAGTGCCGCCGCTCTGCCAGCATTCATGGGAAGTGAGTCATGACAGTGATAGGGGGTCATCATCTGACCCCGCGCTCTCATGGCAACCCATTGGCGCAGGGAACAGTGCAGTCTCCTCCAGAGGGCATTAGATCACATTGTCAGAGATTGACAGTGCAATCTAAGGCGGGCTTTGCACACTACGACATCGCAGGTGCAATGTCGGTGGGGTCAAATTGAAAGTGACGCACATCCGGCATCGCATGCGACATTGTAGTGTGTAAAGCCTAGATGATACGATTAACGAGCGCAAAAGCATCGTAATCGTATCATCGGTGCAGCGTCGGCGTAATCCATAATTACGCTGACACATCGGTCCGATGTTGTTCCTCGTTCCTGCGGCAGCACACGTCGCTGTGTATGAAGCCGCAGGAGCGAGGAACATCTCCTACTGGCGTCACCGCGGCTTCCGTAGAATATGCGGAAGGAAGGAGGTGGGCGGGATGTTTACATCCCACTCATCTCCGCCCCTCCGCTCTGATTGGCCGCCTGCCGTGTGACGTCGCAGTGATGCCGTATGACCCGCCCCCTTAATAAGGAGGCGGGTCGCCGGCCAGAGCGACGTCCCAGGACAGGTGAGTCCATATGAAGCTACCGTAGCGATAATGTTCACTACGGCAGTTATCACAAGGATATCGCAGCTGCGACGAGGGCGGGAACTATCGCGCTCGGCATCACAGCATCGGCCTGCGATGTCGCAGCGTGCAAAGTACCCCTAAGGGGTTAACAGGTGCGGGTGGATTTATAATCCCGTGGTAACTGGTAACCGCCTTGGTGCAGTGATAATCGGGGTAATGGTTTTGGGGTTGATTTCAGCTGTGAATTGACAGCTGGCATCAAGCCCAGGGATTAGTAATGGAGAGGTGTCTATGAGACACCCCCATTACAAACCCGTTAGACAAAAAAAAATATTTTAACTTTTTACTTGTCTTTTTTTTAACCCCTTCATGACCTAGGATGTGTGTATGTATAATAAAATAATATAAAAGTTTGATTCACCCTCCTTCTCTGCCATGCTATATTTGTAACCTATTCGTAAATGGCAAAATAAGAAAAAAAAATCAAATCATTAGAATTGCAGTTTTTCAGCGACCGCAACAGCACACAAAAATGTAATAAGATGTTTTCAAAACATCATATCAAAGTCTAAATGGTGTAAATTAAAACATCAGCTCAGGTTGCAAAAAGAAGCTATTACAGAGCTCGATTTAGCAAAAAAATAAAAATGGTATGGGTCTCAGATAATGATGACAAGAATTTTTTTTGCACCACTTAAATAAAAGTAAAACCTATGCATGTTTAGTATCTACCTCATTCATACAGACCTGGCAAATCACATTTCCAGGTTATTGTTACTGTATTATGAATGTTATAAATATTGGGGGAAAAATGCAGAATTGTGCTGTTCTAACACACTTTTTTCCCCTTTTTCCAATATGTGACGCCTGTGCGGTAACCAGGTGTCACAAAAATAAGGTAACAGCCCAAGTCCAACATAACTGTGCCAGCTACTAGACACACACTGGCACACCAGGACATTTACACTCGCTGTACCCGGCTGGGAGCCTCACCTAGCCAGATGACAGGGCTTGGCACTGTTAGATAACAGGCAGCCAACTGGGAGGAAAAGACCAGACCTAGGGGAGGAGAAAGTGACCTGGGGAGTGTGGCTAGTGAGCAGTCAGAGAAAGGAAATGAAAGGGGAAGGTTGTGAGTTGAGGAGAGGAGTCGTAAGAAAGGTGTCAAGACAGACCAGAGGCTCTTGAGAAAGTGGAAGGAACCAGAAAAGAAAGTGAGGGGTAAGAAAGTCGGCGGAGTGGTAGTAAACATACTGCAAAGACCTGAAGAGAGAGAACAGGCACTCAGAGGAGGAAAATAGGTGCAGAGCGAGAGATCATGCTCCAAGGACAGGAGGATCCTGTGGGGTGGACATCCAGGGCTCACAGTACTTTGCACACACGGGTTGCAGATCCCAGAACAGACCAGGACTTCAAGCCATCTGTTAACTCTGCCAGGCGGGTGGGTTTTCAGGACTCATCTGCCACCACTAACGTCCGAGGCATCAGCAGCAAAGAGGGGACCGAGTCATATCCCCTTAAATAGTCCAAGCTGCCTGCAGCAGGACCCAGACACCAGGAGGACCTCTAAGTGCTCCACGGCAGGGAGGATCCACACACACCAGAGTGCACAGGAGGTCGAGTGGCACCAGGCAGGCAGGCTCAGCCATCAGGTACACGGGCGCACCTGGGATATAGTACGTCCCCAGGTCATGAATCCAGTGAGTAAAAACCATCAAACTGCCCTCTTTGTCTGGGCTGCTTCATTGCTGCGCGCCTCCACGTTAACACTTCACCTACCCCTGGGGAAAAGCCCTGCTCGTGGAGGGTTCCACCATCCACTCTGCCCCCATGCATTCTCCCCAGTGGGAACCCGCAGTGGCAGACCTACTATACCTGGCCGCAAACCATGAGTGGCGTAGTTGGACTTTATTTTTATTTTTCATTTAAAACTGACGGTGCCCCCGGGTCCGGGACCCCTCGAGCCACGGACTGCCTGGATCCGAGCAGCTCGGCTGTCCCGGGACACGACAAATATATCACATGATAAAATGAATGGTGTGCTGGAAAAAACAAGTCCTTGTATTTATATATTGTTTAATAAATCAAAAAGTCTCAGATCTTGGAAGGGGGGATTTATAGAACAGGACATAAATCCAAAAAAGTACAAAAAAAACAAAACAAAAAAAAAACTTACCAGAATAGCCAACTATGGCTCAAATAGTAAATGCACTAGCAGGATGCAGCAGGCCCCCCCATGATGAAGGCGGGGGCAACTCAGGTGTAGAATACCAATGAGGCAACCACTCGCAGCCTACCATTTCATGGAGGGGGTGCTTGCTAGTATTAAACATACATGTAGATGAAGTTTGCATAGGGCGCCAGTCACACAGGTACGTGTGATGGACAGTGTCTGGCTTGCAGCCTATTGATGACACCCATACTATTAGATCAGGCGGGCTGCCCTGCACTATATAAGTGCACCCACAAGACAGACATGAAAATGAAAAAATGTGCAACTAAAAATTATATAAAATTATAATAAATGTGACACTCTTCACCAGCAATCTGGAGGTGTTGCATGGGAAAATATGGAAAGAATCTTTATTTGTTTTTCTTCCCAGGCTGCTTTAGTTGCTCACAAGTAGTCAGGTGACAATCTTCAACTCCACAGCTCAAGATTGCAACTGACAGCACGATAGTGATGTGGGGGGCACTGGTTTGGCAATCAAGAGGTTATTGCTGTCAAAATTCTATTGCACCACTCCGAGGGCAGATCTAGATGATGAAATTACCAGCTCTGAACAGCTCTCACACAGAAATGAGCGTTTCAGAGCCTACAAACAGCACTAAAGTGCTTACAGCTGTTTTGGTCAACAGTAGTGATGAGCGAGCGCTACTGTGCTGCCCCCGCGTTAGCAGCTGGGCTGCTCGGATCCGGATCCGCGGTGGCTTGAGGGGCGTCCGGACCCAGGGGTCGTGCGGCCACTCAAATAAAGGGGGTATTTACAGGGGATTGTATATTTAAAGTCCGTGACGCCACCCGTGGTGCGTGGTAAGGTGGAGTACCACCGCTGCAGCTGGGAGTACCCGGGGGCGATGGAGTAGGCAGCTAGGTGTTTAACCCCTCCACGGGTAGGGAGAATGCCCGGGACTCGGTGATGGTGTTGGGGAGTGTCGTTGGGAGGGAAAGCGTCACTTGCATACTTACTCATTCCATAAAGCTGACATCGACAACTTGATAAACCAAAGTTCTGGACACCGCTGCCGCCGAGGGGAGTACGTTTGGGTCCCGTTCCCACTGGTGTTGCCTGATGATCTGTGACCTTCCTTTTGGCCGCCGGCTGTCCTCGACAGTTCCGTGCCCCTTGTCACGATCTCCTGCAACTGGGATCCAGCTCCTACTAGGCCCAGACCACCGTCTGCTACCTAGTGACTTCCAAGGAGCCCGGCTCCTGACCTCCTCTCTCCTTCACTCTTACACTTCCTCACTCCTACTGACCTACTCCTGACACTCCTGACCTCCCCTTACCAACCCCACAAGTGGGTGACCCTATTCCACTCAGGCCGTCCACTGGTGGGTGTGGTGCAGAGTGTTCCTAGGATTTTGATTGGCTGATGTTGGCAACACCATTAGTTGGGAACCCGTAACCAAGGAGGAGGTGGATATTGCACAGAAGGGCAGATTGCACAATACCCTGTGACGACCTGATAGGCCAGGGCGTCACACTACCATGCTCGGGTACTCTGTTCTTGTAAAGAGCATTTTGATAATCTGATGGGCTTGACTCATGTATTGAGTATAATGGAAGTCTATGGGGAACTCGTGCATTTTTCCGGAAGATCTTCTGGAAAAATGCTAGTTACCAACGACTTCCATTGTACTCAGTAAACTAGTCAAGCCCATCCGAGCGTCAAAATGCTCTTTACAAGAACCGAGCATGGTAGTGCTCACTTATCACTAGTCAACAACTATTGACTGATCAATCACAGAGCTCATTATAACAGGACTACTCTGATTGCTCACATACCAGTTAGCCATGACTGTGACCTCTCTGGGACAGCAGTGGTCATGGTGGCGTCATGTGATATGGTGACAGAACATTCCCTGGACATAACAGTACGCCCTTGAGCAGTAAGACTCTGCTAAAGCACAGACAAACCCATATGTGTTGTGGATTTGAAATAGAAATCGAAGAACTGTGTTATTTGGTGGGGCTACATTTTACACTTATGGCTTGTATCATGTTATACTATATCTATTATTTTATATTATCATACACCATTGACAACAAACATGTTATTTTAGTAGACAGGAAACAAATAATTCGATATCAGTCTTGCATCACGCAGAGATAATGCCGTCTTGTCCGTTAACGAGATCTGCTTTCAATGATATTATCAGGTCCTTGGACGGCTTCTGAAGTTAGAGCTTCAGATCTCTTTAATATCCATACAAGTCTGTTTTGGCATATAATATACAGTATATGCTTACACTCAAATAGATTAATCAAGCAAATTGACCTCCTCTTGCTGTTACGAGATATAAGAATGTCCAAAATTAAGTTTCTTGAAGTCGTCTTTGATTTCAAGAAAAGATTTGTTCTTTGTTTCAGGTACAATAATGTAGATGAAGACCACGAGTGAAATGCACTCCACAAAGAAAAATAGGAAGCAGTATTGACTTATTCCATTCTGGAAAAAAGCAAATAGAATTCATGTGATATTCAGATTATGATGATAGGTAGCAGTTATGCTGCGGATCGTTCATCTAGATTTGTGTGCAGAAAATATTATAGGGAGGGATGACATCTGATTTTGTTGTGAAAAAGAATAGAAAAGAACATACACATTATGTCTTGCCCTATTTTGGCAGTGTAGTAAAGGCACAGATTAAAACATACAGTGCCTTGAAAAAGTATTCATATCCTGTGAACTTTGTCACATTTTTTATTGTATTTTATTGCAATTTATGTGATATACAAACACTAGGTAGCAAGTATTTATGAAGTGTAAAGGAAATGATACAGGGATTTCTAAATATTTTAAAAATATAACTCTGAAAATTGTGACATGCATTTGTATTCAGCTCCCCTTAATTCAATACTTTGTAGGACTATCTTTTGTTGCAATTACTGCTGCAAGTCTTTTGGGGTATGTCTCTATCAGCTTTTCACATCCAGAGGTTGAAATTTTGCCCATTCTTCTTTGTGAAATAGCTCTAGCTCAGTGAGATTGGATGGAGAGCGTCTGTGAACAGCAATTATCAAGTTTTACAGATTATCTATGGGATTCAGGTTTGGACTTTGACTAGGTCATTCAAACACATGAATATGCGGTGATCTAAACCATGTCATTATAGCCCTGGCAGTACATTTAGCATTGTTTTCCTGCTGGAAGGTGAACCTTCCCCGCCACTCTCAAGTCTTTTACAGTCTCTAACATGTTTTCCTCCAGGATTGCTCTGTATTTAGCTCCATCCATCTTCCCAACAACTCCAGTGGCTGTGTGGGAATCTCCAGCGGCTGGTGCTGGGGTGGTTGTGCAGGGATTTCCAGCAGCTGATGCTGGGACGGCTGTGTGGGGGTCTCCGGCGCCTGGACTGGCGCTGGGGGTGGGCAGTGAGGACTACAAATAATGTCGCCCGGCGTCAGCGCGTGCGCAAATGAAGGTCGCAACTGAAGCTCTCATCTGCACATGTGCCGCCTCAGGCCTATTAATCTCCCAGCAGCAGACTTCAGGAAAATGGTGCTCGAAGGTGGCGCTTGCGCAGATGAGATCTGGGCTTGCCATTGAGCCGAGAGTTCAATCTGCGCTGACTCCGGGCGCCATATCTTTGAAGTCCTCACGCCCGCTCTCGCCACCACCACAGCAGCAGCCCAAGCCCCAGCACCAGCACGGCTACCCCAGCACAGCTGCCGCAGACCCAGCACAGTCTACACTTTCTGGAACACCCACCGCCACTGCCTCCTTTGACTCTGCTCCACCACCACTGCATCCCCCTCCGGTAAGACACCACTGGATTATAATAGTGACCCTATTTTTTTCACCTTTTTTTGCTCTGAATTTGGGGTGTGTCTTATAATTTGGTGTGTCTTATGAACCGAAAAATATGGTATATATCGATCTCACAACTAAAGGTATGTTTAGAATCCGCATGATAGCACCAGTATAGCTTGCAGCTCTTTATACCACTAGCTTTAGTTTTTATATGAAAATCCTGGTGGTTGGTCCTCTTTAATCGCCTACTGATTAAACAGGGTCAGGGTCTCTGTCCCTACAGAATGCCTCTCTCAAGTGGAAAAACCTGGTGATAGATTCTCTATAATGCCCTAACAATTTTTCATTTGTTTGCACTTGCATTTTTCTTTCCCTTCTTCCAAGACCCATATTTTTTTTTTTATTTTACTGTTAACATAGCTTGTTTTTTATGTGGGACACATTGAATGAAGTTTGAATGACACCATTTACTTTATCATATACAGCATATATAGAAAAAAATTCTAAGTGAAAATATATGGTAAAAACAATGAAATTTCTCAAATGTCTTTTTTTTTGTTTTAGTTTTTTTTCATAATTGAGGCTGTATCAGACTTGTTTTGTGAGAACTGAGGTCTTTTTTTATTGCGGTTTAGTTGTTGTTGATATTATTTTTGGGTACCTCGATGTGTTGACCAAAAAAAACCAAAAACAATTGTCCATTTATTTTTGTTTTACGTCATCATTTCCCGTAAGTGGTAAAAAAAAAGAATAATATTTTTGATAGATCAGACTTTTTTTTAATGCAACAATAACAAATATGCTTACTTTTTACATTCTGCATTTTTTATTTTTAAATAGGGGAAAAAGGGGTGATTCTAAGCTTTAAACAAACAGCAAATGTTTGTATTGTGATCTCCTCACAATAGACTAAAAAGCACATCCGAATGTTTTCATTTTTATGTTTTTTTTTTTGTTTTTTAAATATAGCTACATTTTGTATTTTTTTTTCTTTTTACATTTTTTTTATTTTTTTAAGATCTCATAGGGACTTGAATCTGCATTTTATAACTTGTATTAAAGGCTGTAATACTTCAAGTACACAAGCCTTGTCGAGTCCCAGAGATCTATTTAATGTGCACAGATTGTACCGTGAATTTTGGTCCACTTTAATGAATAATTACAATGAAAACTTCAGTAGAGAAGGTTAACAAATAGAGAAAATTTGTTAATTTGCCCAAGCAAGATGATCAACCTTGAATTTAATCAGTGTGCTGCTGTTTTACAAGCCAAATTTGGTGGGTTGTAATATCTGGATGATGATGCCTGGGATATAATGGCCAGAGGAAACTAGCCAACGGGCTTTTCATATATAAAGTAAAGCCAGTGCTATACTGACGCTAGGATGCTTAATGTAAACATACCTTTTGTTCAGAGATTGGACGTTTTATTTCAGAGATATGTGCATGTAAAGTTCCAGCAATGCACTGCTATTTGATTGACAGGTGCAACAGGAAAGGAATATGTTGGTCGGGTCTTGATATCTATTCCCACCCCTGTCTGCCGGCCTAGCCTTCCTCCCCTTGTCGCCATCATAGTATTTAATTCAAGCGCAGACAGACAGGTTCGGAATAGATAGCAAGACCCGACCCACATATTCTCTTCCTGTTGCACATGTCAACCAAATAGCAGTACACTGCTGAAACTTTTCTTGCACATATTTCTGAAATAAAACATCCAATCGCTGAACAAAAGGTATGCTTACCTTCAGCATCCTACTGCCAGTATAGCACTGGATTTACTTTATATATGAAAAATCCTGCTGGTTGGTTCCCTACAAGACACAGAAATGATACCTACAACTATAAATGGGAAGGCCATTCCAATTGCGAAAAAACTTATCCAGTTTATACATCCTCCGATCATGTAAGCTGCTGTCCTTGCTGATTGGGTAAATAGTTCTGCAGTTAGGGTACTTGTGACACCACCTAAGGATTCAAGAATACAATGGTTTCTGTTAGAAAGAAAACATTTTTTTCAAGGCATATAATGATTTTACTAAAACTTCAATTATCATGCACTTCTGATTCACAAACATTTGAAATGTCATACAGCCTTAAGTGTGATAATGTTTAATACTTCATATCACCTATAGTGATGCTTAGGAGAAACCAAACACTTACCTCTGGGTTCTCCTTCAAATTACATGTTAGGAATGGAGCGGGAGTAGCCATTACAGTTGGGCCAGGGGTTTCGACCTAATTTACCACGGAGTCAGGGCTTACCCAGGAAGGTCATGACTAAGCAACTAACTGGTCTTCTCTAAAGCCTCTGGTGGTGAGGTTAGGCTTGTGCAGCAGGTAGTTGCCAGATACCACTTCAAGGTAGTCACCAGGTCCGCAGCACCTGACCCCAACAGAGGCAGACGGGACAGAGTCAGGACAACAGGTTAGAGATAGGACTGGCAACAGGCAAAGCGAAGTTGGAGCCACAGGCTAGAGTCTGTACTGGCAACAGGTAAGACGGTGTCGGAGCCACAGGCTGGAGTCTGACAGGACAGATACAGGTTTGGATACAGGTGGGAGTACAGGTTCAGGTACAGAGGACGGGTTCCAGGTAAAAGGACAGGTACTGGTACACAACACAGTTGAAGTTCTGGTATTATTTTTTATTATTATTATAATTACTGGTACAGACAGGGTCACAGGTACTGAGGCACAGGAACAGGGACCTGACTAAGAATTAACCTGCATAGGACTGACAAGGAACTAACATTGTTCAGGCACCTCCCTACAGGGGAGAGTGCCTTAAATACTTAGTGCCTGGGGACTCTTCCGGAGAACGTGCACCTCCCCTTTAAGAAGTGGGGAGCGTTTGTGTGCCCTAAGTGCGAAGCCAGAATACCTAGGATGCTGGGAGCCACAGCGGGAACCAGAGCAGGGGATGAGACATGTGTAGTCACGGCAGCGAGTACGGCAGCTTCCCTGTCAGGAGGAAAGAGCGGAGCAGTGCAGGGATGCTGGCGTTACAGTATCCTCCTCCTTACACCCCGTCTTCTCTAGGTCCAAAAAAATCTTTTCAGGATATGTGGGGCATGAATATTCTCCCGGAGCTACCACAATCTCTCTTTAGGTCAAAATCCCTATCAATCAACCAGTAGTTCATCATACTCTTCACCTTCTTCATGACCAATATATTCTTTACCTCAAAGACATTCTCAGAGCTGACAGTTGTAGGAATGGGTAGCATAAGAAGGACATTCGCTTGGGAGCCATGTTCAAAGTATATGAAGGACAAGCGGAAATTAATTCCAAAATATCCCTCGCATGGAGGGTCACCAGTACTGCCATGTGATGAATTGAATGGTCTTTCTATGCCCGACATGGCAGGCTAATTTGGGAGATTGACGCAACAACAAGATTTGCTTCCTATTAAACTTGGACAGAAAAGTCCTTCCTAGGGGAACTTGGGACAAAGCCACTGGAGCCTGTGCAACCATCTCAGTGGACTCAACGACATATTCGGGTTCCTCATGCTTCTTGTCGAAAACCTCAACATCTGACCAACAAGCAGGAAGCAAGGCTGGAAGACAGGCTGATACCTCAGAAGTTCTGGTTGTATGAACACTGAGCAGACACTTCTCATGGCAATACTGTCCCCAACGGAGCACTTGTCCGTATTTCCAGTCAAGAACAGGTTTGTAGGTATGGAGCGAAGGCAGTCCCAGGAGGAGTGGGCAAGACAGGTTTGGAAGCACCAGAAAGTAGATCTTCTTTGTATGCAAAGTTTCTAATAGAAGTTGTACCTGTTCAGAAACCAAGTTTATGGGTTCAAATAAGGGTTTTCCATCAATGAACGACACCATCAAAGGACTTCGAAGGGGTTGAATGGAAATCCAATAAAGATCCACTGCGACTTTTTGCAGGTAGTTTCCTGCTAACACGGAAAACACAAGAATCATTTCACAAAATGGGGTATCACCACACAATATGGACACAGACAGATTCAGTGGAGGTAGAGGAATTAACTTCAACCAGGGCAACTTTTATTACCAGCCCTAGTCTATAAAGTCCTGACCTCAAGGGACATGAATGGATGAAGTTTCCCGTACATCCCCAGTAAAAGCACACAGTCCTTTGGCGCAACGATGTTCTCGCCATTGCTCAGTCAGCTTGATATGATCGACTTGCATCGGTTTTGGAGTGGTAACGGGAGCTGGAATCTGGGAAGTGAGCAGACTCTTGAGGGGTGAAGCCAGGCGCCATTGGTTTCCTTTGGCATGTCAACTCTCTAGACCATTCCTGGAACCGGAGATCAACCTGCGTTGCAAAGGAAATTGGATCATCCAGAGTAGTTGGGTTATCACGACCAGAAATTTCATCCTTGATCTTCCCTGACAGATGTTCCCAACAGGTGGCTACCTGCACCTCATTATTCCATCTTAGTTCAAAGGAAATAATGTGGAATTGCAGTTTTACCCACAGTCTGAATACCTTGACACAGCTGCAGAAGGGAGGATGCTGCAGAGGTGACACAACCCGGCTACGGACTGATCCAGGCAAGAGCCTCTCCACCAAGATGGGACATTAGAAATGGCACTTTGGCCCAGTCTGAAGAAAACTGGTGGGCCAGCAGTTCAAAGTGTAGCGTGCACTGGATGAGAAACCCTCAGCATTGCTTTGCATCACCGTCGAATTGTGATTGGAGCAGACAGACAAGGCCTTGATACGTTTAGTGCAGGAGCATTCAGGCAGACATTTACTGCTCATAGGTGGATCAAGAATTGACCTTGCTGTTCCTGTAGGTGAGATATCTCACTGTAAAGTTTGGACAGGGGTGGAGTCTCTGAGTCAGTGGGATCTATGGCCTTAGCAGACTATTACGGCCAGAATCGGCGTAACCATTACGGCTGGGATGGGGGTGTGGATTCACTGCACGATGGAGCCCAAGCTTAACCTGGAGGAGCATGACTGAGTAGCTACCTGGTCTTCCATAGAGCCTTTGATGGTGAGGTTAGGTTTGTGTTGCATGTAGCTGCCAGGCAGCAATCCAGGGCAGTCCCTGGATCCACAGTAGCTGACCCAAACTACGGAAGACAAGACAGAGTTAAGACAACAGACTAGAGACAGCACTGGCAACAGGCGAGACAGATGGAGCCACAGGATGGAGTCTGGACTGTCAACAGGTTCAGGTACAGGCAGGATGGGTACAGATTTGGGTACAGGCAGGGGTATGAGTTCAGATACACAGGACGATTCCAGGTCACAGGCCAGGTATTGGTACACAGGACGGGTTCAAGTTCTAGTACAGGCAGGGTCACAGATACTGAGACACAGGAACAGGGACCTGACAATGTTACTAGCATGCACAGGACTGACAAGGAACTAACATTGCTCAGTCACCTCCCTACAGGAGAGAGTGCCATAAATACCTAGTGCCTCCCAGCCATAGGCCAGGAACACTGCCAGAGTATGTGCATTGTCTCTTTAAGAAGCAAAGCCCATGTGTACACATGTGTGGCCAGGATACCTGCGCAAAACACACAGGCCCAGGGAGCTTGAAGCCATTGCGGGAAACGGAGCAGTGCAGGGATGCTGACGTTGGGTCATCTGCGCATGGGATTTCTAGAAATCCCATCCACTGTGCTTGTACTGTACTTTACAGTGTTTTGGACACAGGGAAAACACGCTGCATCCAAAATGTTGCGAAAACTGATCTTCGGCACATGCCCTAAGTTGTTGAAACTGAGATGCCAAAGTCTTTGGAGATAGTCTTCTACACATTAGGCTGCTTGTCATTGTTGGTAATAGCATTTTAGACAGTTCTTTTGTCTTTGCCATTGTGAACAAGGATCACAGAATAAAAATGGCCTTTTAAAGCAACAAAACACCCATTCATTGGCTAAAGTCACATGAACACTGATAAGGTTGGGATAAGTGAGTCTAGCTTGTAATTAATCACAGATTTGTCAGATTTTTTTCTGTACTTTCATTCAAACTGTACAAAATAGGTCATCAATCTTGCACCAATATGGTTGTCAGTTTTGTATCCCTTTTCCTGCCAAGTTTTTATATGGTTATTTTTCTGTCCTGCTTTTTCCTGTATTTCACATATCTATTCAAGCAGTTTCACTAAACACTTTATTTAAGAAGACATTTTACTTGTTGTATCTAGTATTCACCGGCACCCATGACATTTAGAACTGCATATTGCACTCTGAGCAAATGCTATTGTTCTTATTTTTCTCATTGTTTACTTACCAGGTCCTAGACCAAAACTTAACATGAAGGCTAATAGAGCCGCCATACTTAAATAGGGAACCCATGGGTAAGAGTCCTGCAAAATAACAAAAAAACAGCCTTATTTGTATGTTATAGTTTATTCCATATGCTGTTATCCTCCTATATAATATGAGGGCTTCATGTGGGTTCTGTCCCTTAACAGGGCTTTCACTGACATCTTTGCATTACCCACTTTGCGTTTTCAGCAAAGGTTCTCTGGATTGAATCCCCTGATTTGCTACTGGCCAGTGGACAAACCTGATCAAAACTGTACAGAAAGTATCAAGAATACAATCACCAGGGAGACAAATGGTAAGGAGCAAGGTTGGAGCCTAATGCAAAGTGATGAATTTATGCAGTCCAGAGTGAATTCCAAGTATTATTCGATGTATAACAGCCAATTAGTAGTTAGCCGGCTTGGACAGACAACATATTACACACATAACTGGCAAGGACTGGACGTCAAGGGGAATTTTAAATAGGCCGCCCTGAAGATGGTCTGCTTACCAGCAAGACCTAATTTACATGAAGTAAAATACAGAAAGAAGCTTGGCCGCAATGGTGCCGCCTGGCAGAACAGACTGTTCATTAAGTAAGATGTCAGGCAGTGCGGTGAGCGCGCTAACCAACGATGACATGGGCAGTGCCCCCTCTGCCAATGCAGGAACAGGGTCCTCTGAGATTGT
Organism: Anomaloglossus baeobatrachus; assembly: GCF_048569485.1. NCBI lineage: Eukaryota > Metazoa > Chordata > Amphibia > Anura > Aromobatidae > Anomaloglossus > Anomaloglossus baeobatrachus. Next base: position 687,848,070 of record NC_134353.1, on the reverse strand, counting down.
AGCAAATGTGTAGAATAAGCTAAGAATTTTGATATGGAAATGATGAAACATTACATATGAGGCCAAGAGCTTTGCTTTTTACATTGATATAGCTGCTGGAATAGCTTGATAATTTGATTTAGGATATTTTATCTTTTATTATGTACAGTATATAATAAGAGAACCAGTGAAAAACGTATTGCAATGCACTGTATTATTAATAGATAACAGAAAGGAGGTTGTGCCAGAAAAGTTGCCAGTTAGGATACAGGATAAAAACTGTTCTTTATAATTACCTGATACTTGAGCGTCACTGTTAATATAATGCAAAACAATGCCATCAAGGAATAACCTGAGATGATGAGAACCCGTCTTCCAGTTCTGTCTATCAGCAAACCCTGCAAATAATAACCTTATTAATATCAGAGAACTTTTCTGGATCCATCAGCTACAAAAACCTAGCTGCTTATTACTGTGTGAATGTTCAACTTGTGATCCTTACAGTGAAGTATAAACCTTGCCCTATGAAAGTGTCATCTGCAAACGTAGAGTTTGGAAAACATACCAAGATCAAGTAATCTGTCTTCTACATGTGATTGTTGTGCTGTGTTGAATGTTGATATCTAAATCAATTATTCTCAGAAGTTATTGATTATACAGTCATGGCCCAAAGTGTTGGCATCCTTGAAATTGTTCCAAAAAATTAAGTATTTCTCCCAGATTTTCTTTTCACTTACACGTTTTATCATACACATGTTTACTTCCTTTGTATATATTGGAACAACACAAAAAAAAACCTGAGTAAAAAAAGGCAAATTGGACATAATTTCACAGAAAACTGCAAAAAGGGGCCAGACAAAATTGTTGGCACCCTCGTCTTAACATTTGGTTGCAAACTCTTTGGAGTAAATACCGTATTTTTCAGACTATAAGACGCACCTTTTCCCCCCAAATGTTGGGGGAAAGTGGGGGGTGCGTCTTATAGTCTGAATGTAGGCTGCGGTGAATGAGGGTGCTGCGGTGGAGCAGGTCATCGGGGGCACGAGCAGGCTGTAGCAGCCTGCCGTGACCACGTGGACCCGCTCATTTAATATGCACGCCCATCATCCCGCCCATCATCTCTCAGCACTGAAGCCGGGGCTTACAGGTGGGCGGGGTGATGGGCGGGGGATGCGCGGATAGTAAACAGCCTGCCCGCATGATCACCCCTGGCAACTACAGCCTGGAGTGATCATGTGCGGCTGTATTCACTGCCCCCGCGCATCATCATCAGCGCGGGGGGCAGTGAATCAGTATACTCACCAGCCATGATCCCTGCAGCACCGCGATGTCCTCCTGTCTGCCGGTGGTGGCTGTGTGTAGACATTAGCGGTGCGCACAGCGATAATGTCATTGCTGTGCGCATGTCTCCGCCGCTGCCGGCACAGACAGGAGGACATCGCGATGCTGCAGGGAGCGTGGCCTGCTCCACACTCCAGCGGCGCTGCTGCCGGCACAGACAGGAGGACATTGCGATGCTGCAGGGAGCGTGGCCGGCTCCACACTCCAGCGGCGCTGCTGCTTACACAGACGGAGGAGGAGCGAGGCTGCAGGGAGTGAGGTAAGGTGAGTATGAATGTTTATTTTTTTTATGTGCCACAGGATGCGGGCCATATACCAGGATGGGGGTATACAGCAGGATGGGGCTATATTATGAGCAGGATGGGGATATATTATGAGTAGGATGGGGGTATATGAGCAGGATGGGGGTATATGAGGAGGATGGCGGTATATGAGCAGGATGGGGGTATATTATGAGCAGGATGGGGATATATGAGCAGGATGGGGGTATATTATGAGTAGGATGGGGGTATATTATGAGCAGGATGGGGGTATATTATGAGCAGAATGGGGGTATATAGCAGGATGGGGGTATATGAGCAGGATGGGGGTATATAGCAGGATGGGGGTATATATCAGGATGGGAGTATATAGCAGGATGGGGGCATATAGCAGGATGCGGCCATATGCCAGGATGGGTTATATAGCAGTATGCAGCCATATGCCAGTAAATAGTAGAATGCGGCCATATGCCAGGATGACAATATATAGCAGGATGGGGGCTGTACCAGGATGAGGGACATATACTGTATATACAAGGCAGGAGGATCATTACCAGGCTGGGGTACCTTAGTAGAGAATTTGGGGACATTACCCCCATAACAGTGTCAGCAGCAGATCCTCGCCCCATAACAGTGTGTCATGACCACATTTTTTGCTTAAAATTTTATTTTCCCATTTTCCTCCTCTACAGTAAAACCAGGGTATGTCTTATGGTCTGGTGCGTCTTATAGTCCGAAAAATACGGTAACTGCTATTAATCGCTTCCTATAGTCTTCAACAAGCTTCTTAAACTTGTCAAGTGAAATTTTAGACCATTTTTTTGCTAACTGCTCCAGGTCTCATATTTGAAGGATGCCTTCTCCCAACAGCAATTTTAAGAGCTCTCCATAGGGGTTCAATGGGATTTAGATCCAGACTCATTGCTGGCCACTTCAGAACTCTCCAGAGCTTTGTTTCCTCATCTATTTCTGGGTGCTGTTTTTCATATGTTTGTGATCATTGTCCTGCTGGAAGACCATTCACCAAGGGTGGAATCTCCGCTTTCTGACACCGAGCAAGCACATCCACTTCCTTGTCCCAGCACAGCATTCAGGTGTCCCTACCCCAGGCTTTGGAATGCAAGCGGATATACGCAGCCACTTACAGGCCCAAACACTAAATGCCCACATTTACAGGCTGCTTACCATGGAAATGTTGCAGTTTACGCTTGTGGACACTTAGGCTTTCCATAACGTCACGGCGCTGGCTGTCCTCGGTACTCTGTGCCAAGAAACCACTATTTCTCCTAGTGTGAGATACATGCCTTACACAAGCTCATGTTCAATAACATCACCCTTGCCCTAACTAATGCAGTTACTGGGAAGTTGCACATAACCTCCAACACGTGGACAAATGATTGTGGCTAAGGATGCTACATTTCCCTCACGGCACACTGGGTGAACCTTGTAGAAGCACGGACAGAGTCGGACCAGGGAATGGAGTCACACCCACACCTGATAGCGGGTCCTAGTTTCATCAGGGTTTCCCCCACCTCCTACACTAGGTCCTGCACCCCCTCCTACTTCCCATCTTCCATCTCTGAATTGTCACCCATATCCATGGCAAGCTAGAAGGACTGCAGCACTGCCCTGGTGAAGTGGCAAACAGGCCTCTGCTGAAACTAATTTCTGTAGCTGGGAAACAGCACACCGCCGCAGTTGTTGAAAGTTCTAACAGATCAGAAAGATCTGAGGCTCTTGCTGCCAAACTTACAACCAGGCATGGTCAGCTGTGATAATGGCCATAACCTGGTTGCGGCTCCAAAGCTTGGCAAGCTCGCACGCATACCACACCCGGCCCATGTGCTCAGCTTAGTTGTTCAGCGGTTTGTGAAAACCTACCTAGATTTGCCTTGGCTACTTGTGAAGGTATGCTGTGTGTGCACCCGTTTCTGCAAGTCAGCTGCAGCTGCCACCGGTGTGGCAGTGCTGCAGCAGCGCTTGCAAGTGCCAGCTCACTGACTGGTGTGCAACGTGCCCACACGCTGGAACTTCACATTACATATGTTGACAAGGCTTTGTGAGCAGCAGGGGGCAGTAGTTGAATACCAGCTACAACATGCTCATTGGTATTCCGATCAGCCTCTACACATAAGAACTGATGAGAGGTATAAATGTCTAACATGTGAGGTTCTCCAAAACTTTGAGGAATCAACCATGATAGTGAGGGGTGATGATGACGCCATAATTAGAATACCCATCCTACTTCTGTGCCTACTTAAATGCTCGCTGCTGAAAATTAAAGAGGAAGCTTTGCATGCACACCAGTTGAAGATGGTAGACAGGGTGATACTACCCAGCCCAGCATCATTTCATCTACTCAGCGTAGATTGAGTGATAATGAGAAGGAGGAGGCTTAGGAGAAGCAACAGGAGATGGCTGCCTGTACTACAGAGGGTACTACCAGCTTCATCCCATCTGTTCAGCATGGATGGCCTGAAGAGAAGGAGCAGGAGGAGGAGATGGAGAGTTGTCCTCCTGGTGGGGACAGGGAAGTCTTGCCTGTTGGGAGTGGCCAAGTGGCTGACTTTATGTCTTACTGGCTTTCAAGTGACCATTGCGTTATGCATATTTTGGCCAAAACTGATTACTGGTTGTTCACCCTTCTTGACTCATGCTACAAAAAGAACCTTCCATCTCTCCTGCAACAGAGAGGCCTATTAAAATAGGGCAATACCAGAATGCCCGAGTTAAACAGTGCAAAAATTCCCATCTGACAATACTGGCAGCACAGGTCATAGTTCCTTGGCAAACAAGGGAGGAGACACAAGGGAGACACACACCAGCAGGTCAATTAGAGGCAGGGGAACACTATCAAAGTTCTGGGATATTTTCATTAGACCCTTCCAGCACCCAAGCCCAAAGGCCGAGGGGTATTCTGACAAGGAGGGAAAAGTTTTGGAAGATGGTGAAGGAGCACCTAGCCAACCGTAGCAGCATCTATAATTCCTCTATGTCGTATAACTATTGGGTACCAATGCTAGACACATGGCATGAACTGCCCCTCTACGCCTTAGAAGTGCTGGACTGCCCTGCCAATAGTATTTTTGTCTGAGCGAGTTTTTAGTACCACGGGGGCAAAATAACTGATAGCATTTTCAGTTGACATACAAATGTGCATGACATGCTGAATTATCAAAATGAACTAGGCCTGGATTGGCCCAGTCTTCTCAACCCTACCGGCTAACAGCACTGGAACATCAATGTAATTAAAAGGTTCCTTTTTTGGTGTATTCCCATGCACCCCTTCCCCACATGACTACAGATATAGTTGCACTATTTGTGCTGGATTCCATTATGGGGCGTATGCATGCCAGTCATTAGATTCTATAGGAATTATAATCCACATTTACTGGCCATCCTTATTTTGATTTGATGTTACTGGGTCAGAATTTTTTCTCTATAACTTGTGCATGTTCCCCTAAGTAGATATAAAAATTGTTGTCTATACTGCTTTGAGTTCAAGTTTTGTAAATATAGGTGTCCGTTCATATTTAGTTCTATCTACCCCTCTGTAATGTGACACTTTTATATATATATATATATATATATATATATATATATACTAGAAGGTGGCCCGATTCTACGCATCGGGTATTCTAGAATTTACGTATTGTGTAGTTCATGTGTGATTTTTGTTTTTTATATATATATATATATATATATATATATATAGATGTTGTTGTGTGTAGTTACCAAGTGTTTGTGTAGGGTGCTGTACATGTTCTGGGTGTTGTCTGGGTGTGGCGGGGGGTGAGAGCGGTGTTGTATGTGTGTTGCGTGTGTTGCGTTGTTTGTGGAGCGTTGTGTGTGTGTGTGTTGCGCGGTTTGTGTGGGTGTGGTGTGTTTTGGGGGGAGGTATGTTTTGTGCAATGTGTGTGTTGTGCGGTATGTGCGTATATTTATGTATGCCGCGGTGTTTGTGTGTTGGGTGTTGTGTGTGTGCGGCGTTGTCTGTGTGTGTGGGTGTCTGTGTAGGGCGGTGTTTGAGGTTCCCAGTGTGTGTGTGGTGTGTTGAGTGTGTGTGTGTTGGGGGGAGGTGTGCACCTCCCATCGTGCTCCATCCCCCATGCTGCGCACCCCCCATCGTGCCCCATCCCCCATGCTGCGCACCCCCCATCGTGCTCCATCCCCCATGCTGCCCAACCCCCATCGTGCTCCATCCCCTATGCTGCGCATTCCCCATCGTGCTCCATCCCCGATGCTGCGCACCCCCCATCGTGCTCCATCGCCCATGCTGCGCACTCCCCATCGTGCTCCATCCCCGATGCTGCGCACCCCCCATCGTGCTCCATCCCCCATGCTGCGCACTCCCCATCGTGCTCCATCCCCCATGCTGCGCACTCCCCATCGTGCTCCATCCTCCATGCTGCGCACTCCCCATCGTGCTCCATCCCCCATGCTGCGCACCCCCATCGTGCTCCATCCCCCATGCTGCGCACCCCCCATCGTGCTCCATCCCCCATGCTGCGCACCCCCCATCGTGCTCCATCCCCCATGCTGCGCACCCCCCATCATGCTCCATCCCCCATGCTGCGCACCCCCCATCGTCCTCCATCCCCCATGCTGCGCACCCCCCCATCGTGCTCCATCCCCCATGCTGCACACTCCCCATCGTGCTCCATCTCCCATGCTGCGCACTCCCCATCGTGCTCCATTCCCCATGTTGCGCACCCCCCATCGTGCTCCATCCCCCATGCTGCGCACCCCCCATCGTGCTCCATCCCCCATGCTGCGCACCCCCATCGTGCTCCATCCCCCATGCTGCGCACCCCCCATCGTGCTCCATCCCCCGTGGACCCGTGGAAGCCTAATCACAGGCGAAACGGCCGTCGTCCATAGTGAGGGGCCGCATCCAGGTCTCCTCCACCCGCTGATTTTACAACACCTTTTAACCGAGTTTATGGAATAAAGATTATCCGGAAAAAGACATCAGCATTGGTGCGGTCTTATTCTTCTTTTGTATTGATGAACTGAACTCCATCCCCCATGCTGCGCACCCCCCATCGTGCTCCATCCCCCATGCTGCACACTCCCCATCGTGCTCCATCCCCCATGCTGCGCACTCCCCATCGTGCTACATCCCCCATGCTGCGCACCCCCCATCGTGCTACATCCCCCATGCTGTGCACCCAATCGTGCTCCATCCCCCATGCTATAATAGTTCTCCTATTATACTCAGAGAAGAGTATAATAGGAGGACTATAATAGGAGGAGTAGTCCTGGGGGGAGAGGAGTATAATGCCGGCTCCCTGCACATGTGTACCGGGATCCGGTGTACGCTGGTAACTATGATACACATCGGGTAACTAAGGGACCTTAGTTACCCGATGTGTATAATGGTTACCAGCGTTCACCGGCTCCGTCACGATCCCAGCATCGCAAGGGTATGTCTGGCGCTGCTGGGATCGTGACGGAGCCGGTGTACACTGGTAACTATGATACACATCGGGTAACCAAGGGACCTTAGTTACCCGATGTGTATAATGGTTACCAGCGTTCACCGGCTCCGTCAGGATCCCAGCATCGCAAGGGTATGTCTGGCGCTGCTGGGATCGTGACGGAGCCGGTGTACACTGGTAACTATGATACACATCGGGTAACCAAGGGACCTTAGTTACCCGATGTGTATAATGGTTACCAGCGTACACCGGCTCCGTCACGATCCCAGCAGCGCAAGGTTATGTCTGGCGATGCGTGCGGAGGGCCGAGGCGAGCGGGCAATCCATGCGGAGGGTGGGGCCAGGCCGAGGCGAGCGACCAATCCGTGGGGGGGCGGAGCCGAGGCGAGGCGAGCGGCCAATCCGTGCGGGGGGGCGGGGCCATGGCGAGCCCAGCGGCCAATCAGCTTTGTGTCACCATAAGGACACAATTTTGGAGCAAGACAGACAGACAGACAGACAGACAGACAGACAGAATAAGGCAATTATATATATATATATATATATATATATATATATATATATATATATATTTAAAAAGTGTTATACTGCAGAGATTTAATAAAATTATCATATTTGCACAATGGTTTTGTGGCCCTGATCTGTTTTTTAGGTTTTGTATTGCTCCAGTTCTATAAGGGGATCACATATATGATGGTTTATTCTGATAGAGATAATTTATAGGTGATATTTTACTGGTGTAAGAGTCCTATTCTTAATAATGGGAACAAAAAATTTCTGAGGTCTTCCTCTACGTGTCTTCCAGGGTGTATTGGAGTACCTCCTTTTAATTGTTGTCAACTCTTGGTGAGAGATGGCTCGGCTATTAAGACTATGTTCACCTGTTACATTTTTGCTGCATTGTTTTTACAGCATTTTTTCATGAGTTTTATGCAAATTAACAGCTGAATTTTCCAGTACCAGCTAAAGCTAAGGAATTTTATCATTGTAAATGCATACAATTGTTTGAGGGTTTTTTTCCAGAAAATAAAAAACTGCAGCGTTTTTGAAAGAAGCATGTCAGTTCTTCCAGCGTTTTTTTAACATTGAAACCAATGAGAGAGTGCAAAACACTACATGTGAACATAGCCTAAAGGGTGGAGGGGGCATGTTTTTTTTCTCTTTTTTTATTTTGTCTTATATACTACTCATTGTACAGGAAAGAATGTTTATTTTATGTTTTCCTGTAAAATGTATTTTATCTTTGGTTTTATATGTTTTATTCTCTGTCTGTAAAAGTGGCGTAATACCCTGACAACATTGTTCCCAGCAGCAGCCTAGGTATCAGAGATGCCTCCAGGCGTCGTCCCCATGCTGTTCCCATTCCATTTAGGCTCAGTTTCCATCCATTCCAGCGAATGCAGAGCATGCCCAGCCCTCCTGGGGGGTGTCTTCTGTAAAAATGTTTGCATTTCCCATTGACTTCCACTAAGGTGTGCCGCCCCTGCAGCAGTCAAACTGCTCAGATCTGGGGTTGCTGTTGCTCGAGGGTCTCCGGACATGGGGGCTTGCAGCCGCTTCAAATGCGAAGGGGGGTTATTTACAAGGGATAGTTTGTAACGCCATCCGTGGTTCACGGTAAGGGTAGTACTGCCGCTGCCGATGGGAGTACCCGGGGGAGATGGAGTGGGGCAGCCAGATGGTGATCCCTCCACTGGTAGGGGAGACCCCGGGACTCTGGAGATAAGTGGCGGATAGCATTGTACAAGCTATGTGGGCAGGCAGGATGCAGGGTGTGCAGTGTACTCACTCAGGTTGTGTAGACGTTGGTGCAATCATTAAGCAGACTTTGACACAAAAGTAAACTAAGTTTCTGGGTGCCGCTGCAACTCGGGGGAGCTTGTCCGGGTATCCGTTTCCGCTGGTATTGCTTAGTGGTCCGGAGCCTGCCTCCATGCACAATTTTGTAGATTTTCCTAAGTGACCCTTCGGCCTGAAGCTGTCAGGGTCCCGCTCCCTATAGCTGTGCTCTCGATGGCTGACACTTGGGATTTCTGTAGGCCGCATAAGCTGGAAAGCCCTATCCCCCTCGTTGTGTTGGTGTCTTCGATCTCTGAGCTCTTGGGGAAAGTTCATAAAGAGACTATCCTCCACTGGTGAATTATCAGCTTGGGTGAAGCTACTCCCTGATCTAGGGTCCCGTACCCCACCGTGCTCGGTACTGGTCCGCTTACTGGACTTTCTGGTGCCAACCGTTCTCCAAAACTAAGTCAGTACACCCTTTTCCAATACCCTGAGACTGGGTCTCCAACTCCTCTGGTCCCAGACCACCGTCTGTGACCCAACCAAGGTCACACAGGGAGCTACAACACCCTCAGATCCTCACTCTCTGAGGGATGCTGCTCGACTGACTTCCTCCCCCCCACCAGTCTGCCTGGCCCCTAGGCGGGTGGCCATTTTCCAGCTAGGTCACCCACTGGTGTGCCTGACAGGGTGTGGTGTGAGGTGTGGTTAGGATTTGAGTGCTGATGGAAGCAATACCAGTGTGTAGGAACCCAGAACCATGGAGGGTGAGTTCTGCACCATGAGAGACAGGGGTGCAGTTCCCTGTGACACCCTGATAGAGGCAGGGGCATCACAATACTTGTTACTTATATTGAGCTTTTCCTAGAGTCTGAATTGCTTGATTCCAGTACTGAGCACTTGAGCATTTTAGTGCTCTCTCATCAATAGTGTTTACCCGCATGCATAATGTAGTACAAAGCGCATCAGAACGATTGCAGCAAAGGTAGCCACAGGCTCTATCCATTACTTGGTAGATCACTTATTTGGTGATGTGGGTTTGTATTGTTTACTTACACATGTCATAGCAGTGATACATTCACAGACTCCAGTCCCCAGAGTGACGTAAGGGATATTTTCAGTGGGAATCCCAGTTTTTTTAAACACATATTCCGCATAAAAATAGATCTATAAGACATGAGAATTAAATATGAAAGTATACTATATAATTTCCAATGAGAGATTATATTTTACATATTAATAAAAGGGCTAACAGTTATATCTCCCCTTTTGTAAAATGATGTTAGTTATTTATCATTGCTATGCTCAACATGTGTACCAAGGTTAACCTTTTATTCTATATAAGACCATTGCAGGAGACCTACGTTAGTTTAGCCTAGTTAGCCAGTACGGTACACCTTCTTTCAGAAAACCCCTTCATATGCAAAGTCTTCAGTATAGGTGTAACTCATGGCCACTGTTGTTCTATAGTGGATTCCCATGCTCTCCAGCCCCAGGAATGGTAACAGGCTATTAGAAAAAGGTGAAAAATGCTGGTGGTTCTGGAAGATGACCTGGAGTTGTTAAATCTCATGGTCAAAGAAACCAATCAGTCCATCCACAACTAAATATTTCAGAGTCTGCATATCTGGTTGAAAAAAAGAACATTTCCAAACCACAACATCATCAATGATAATCTAGCAACAATGATCGAGACTAAAGCGGGCTTTACACGCTACGATATATCAAACAATATGTCGTCGGGGTCACGTCGTTAGTAACGCACATCCGGCATCGTTTGACATATCGTAGCATGTAACACAAATGAGAGACTGTGAACGAGCAAAGATACTCACCTTATCGTTGCTCATTGACACGTCGCTCATTTTCAAAAAATCAAACGTCCTTCTGTGCTCCGGTTGTTCATCGTTCCCGAGGCAGCACACGTCGCTCCGTGTGACACCCCGGGAACGATGAACTGCAGCTTACCTGCAGCCGGCAATGCGGAAGGAAGGAGGTGGGTGGGATGTTTACTTCCCGCTCATCTCCGCCCCTCCACTTCTATTGGCCGGCCGCTGTGTGACGTCGCTGTGACGCCGAAAGAGAGGATGTTCGCCGCCCACAGCGAGGTCATTCGGGAGGTAAGTACGTGTGACCGGGGTTACTGACTTTGTGCCCCACGGGCAACAAATTGCCCGTGCCGCACAAACGATGAGGGCGGGTGCGATCGCAAATGCAATCGCACGACATATCGACACGTGTAGAGCAGCCTTTATAGTGAGGAATGTGAAGTATATTAGAAGTTCCACTTAGAACTCATAATCATGTGTGACCTCTTTAAAGCACAGTACATGCTATGAACCACAGGTAAATATTAAACAGAATTGATCACCACGTTTTTGCCTCCTAATCTGAGAGCAACATGATGTGGACACTGAAAACCTCATTACAGCATTATATCACTTACTAGGCTACTTGCTGTAGTTTTGACATCATCACTGTTCTCTCTACTGCAGATCTAGCAGGTTTATTGCTGAGCTCTGAATAACCACACCCAACCCCACAGAGTGATTGCTTTCTGTGTACACTGTGCATAGGAATAAAGCTGTCAATCAGCAGTGGGGCAGGGTGAAACATAGCTCATGAATATATTAGCTCTCTACCTATGCACAGTGTACACAGAAAGCTGTCACTCAGTGGTGGGGACACAGTTATAAAGAGCTCAGTATTCAGAGAGCAGCTAGATCTGCAGGGATTTTGTTAAATCTACAACAAACAGTCCAGTAAGTGTTACATCCTTGGAATTAGGGTCTCTGCCTCTACATAATGGTGCTCTCAGATGAGGTAGCAAAAACCTGGTGACAGCTTCCAATTAACGCTTCAGTGTCTACAATTAAATGGCATTAAACCACAAGCAGTTCTGGGTGCATACTTCTAATCCCTCCATGCTATTCAATGCAGCATCACCAGTGGTAACGTGCGCTGTGACCGTTGAATAGAAGTCCCGACACTTCCATTCATGTTCAGTAGACCTCTCTGAAGCCAGGACGTGTACACCCGGCTTCATACAGCGCATGACCGGAAGCGCGGGGCATTCAGATCAGTGTACACAGGTATGTGCATCAGCACTGGTGATGTTGCATTGACTAGCATGTTAGCTCGCCTCTGTGGGCGTACTAACATGCTAAGAAGGCGGAATGAGTGCAGAAACGAACGCCCTTGTGACTAGTCCCTGCACTCACTAGCATATCATAAAGGATCTTTAGAAATACTGTTTCTAAAGATCTCTTTATCTATGGTAGTGTATACAGGGACGGTTAGGCAGGGATTAGCAATATACACCCAGATCTACTTGTGGTTCTGGGTGCATATTGCACCTGACAAGTTCCCTTTAAACTGAACATATTCACATGTGTAACAAAAATGTTATCCCCTGCAGTAACTTAATATGCCATAACAAGGCCACTAGTTAATTCACTTGTGGTCAACAGTTGAAGGATAAATTATTAGGAAGGAGGTGGTCTAGGGCTTTGACAGTCCCTCCAGAATTTTGATTATCTCCCAAAGTACAAGGCAGCAAAATGCATTCTACGGCATTAAAAACAAGTGTGTCTAGGGAGGAATGTTCTAAGGGTGTAACCTAATAGCAGAAAGGCTATCAGAAGCCCCAACCTTTTACTTACTGCATTCATCCCAGTGAGCTGTTGTCCTATGTTGATCACAATAACGACAATTAGCTGCCACTTTATGGACTGATCAAAGAACAACTCCAGAATCTTCTTTTGTTTCTCATCCTTTAAAACGCGTGTTTCTTTTATTATCTCTTCCATTTCTGTTTGGCCGTGTTCGGAGCCATAAAACGATTTCAGGGCTGGTTGAGGAACACAAAATTGTTCACTTCTTGGATGCACATGCAAGTATAGACCAGGTTTCAGTGAAATAGGAGTTTGCAACAGTTTTTGGTCCTAGGGTTAACAATACCAGACTATATAAGGCCTGAAACACACTTCCGCTTAAAAAACGTATGTGTCTCACGTTCCGTTTTTCGGGTCCGTGCTCCATTTTTTAAGGGTGTTTCTCCGGTACGTGTGACATCCATGTGATGGCGTATGCTTGCCATGTGTACGTGTCTGATGTCCGTGTTGGTGTAAAATACGTACGTATGGTGTCCGTGTGACTTCCGTTTTTATAGATCCGTTTTCCATTGCAAATTACGTTCTTAATACATCATCATGAGATACTGCTGTGTTTAATTGGTCAATTAACTCCCATCATTGTTTTTTTACTGGGTCCTTTCACTCATTATACAGACTCCAAAATGTCTCTATCAAATGAAGCAACAATGTATTTGCTATGGTTGATATCTAGGAGATTTGGTGTTAGGCGACATATGCTTGAATATAACCCAACTTTTGAGAAAAGGATGTGGATCCACCCCCTGGTTATGTTTCGGAAATCGCATGGACATTTTCACACTCTTTATGGTGAAATGAGAAAATTTCCATCAAAATTCCATGCCTACTGCCATATAACCTTAACGTCCTTTGATACCATCCTGGGCCTTGTGCGCACCATCTGCAACATCAGGACACCTGTATGCGTCTCAGCATCTCCCCAGAGGAACGCTTTTTGGTGACTTTATGGTATGTATATTATGGTAATATTGCCTATTTATACTTGATAAACTTGGTTTATAATGTGGAGTTAATTTTAACCATTCTGTATAGACCCATATGTAAATGCATAATCCTATTTTTTGTAGCTATCATTTAAATTAAAAAATATCAAAGACATACAATCAGTGTAATGACATGGTTTGTTACATCAGTCATACCTTTCGACCATATTAGGAAAAAAAACAAAGAAAATGTAGATCTGATCAAACTTGTTTATTTAACATAAATTAATTAAATTTTCCAATATGGAAAATAATGCATTTCCTTTGTGTTGGCTTATTACATGCATACATCAAAAATAAAGTAATGTTTGTATCCTGACAATATAATTCTCATATTGGTATAAAACATGTTCAAAATAAATAATACACATACTAATATCATTTCCTTGTCATTTGTAGATTCCTTGCAACTGGACAATCCATCAGCGGTCTTCATTTTGAATATTTATTGGGAAGATCGACAATTGGCATAATACGGCATACCTGTACTGTGCTATGGGAGACCCTAAGCATCATGTCATGCAGCAGCCTACATCACAGGATTGGATGCGCATTTCAGAAGAAATTTTTGAGAAAACAGCCTTTCCTAATTGTGTTGGCGCCATAGACGGCAAACATATTAGAGTGAAGAAACCACCTAACTTTGCTTCTAGATATTTTAATTTTCACAAGTTTTTTTCTGTAGTAATTCTTGTTTTGGTTGACACTAATTACTGTTTTATTTTTGCTGATATTGGGGCCTATGGCAGTGCCTCTGATGCACGAATTTTCAGAAGTTCACGCTTATCACGTTGATTAATGTCAGACAGTCTAAATTTGCCAGCACCAAGGCCTCTACCTGGTACAAATGGACCAAATGCACCATTTGTCATGGTTGCAGATCAGGGGTTTGCCTTGTCTAGGCATTTGATGTGTCCATATCCAAGACGTGGACTAGACAGATTAAAAGCCCAATTTAATAGCACCTTGGCCAGAACACGTTGCTATGTTGAACGGGCCTTTGGCATTTTGGCTTCAAGATGGCGCATTTCAAACCACCATCCAGCTCTAACCAACCACTGTCAAGGCTGTCATTAAAGCTACAGTAATTTTACATAATTACTGTAGATTGAATGAAAGCAATGACGATGATTTCGAAGATTTGCAAGGTCTAAATGCACCATTAGTAGGTAATGAAAGTGTAAGAACCAATTTGGCCCCATCTGGTCTCCAAGTTAGGAATCAGTTTAAAGATTATTTTAGTTTAAATCTGCATAGTAACGTATAAATTTAACATTTCAAAGTTCTACTAACAGTAGGTTACATATTCACAAACACATATGTATTGCAAAAGGGAAAATGACCATACATAGGTAGATATATATTCTAATTTTTAATATGGCTTTGATTTGTTAACCAAAAACGTTTGGCTTTTTTGTTTGTTTGAGGTTACAAATTTTTATGTGTTTGTGGATTTTTTATCTAAGATTTATAAAGTAATAAACTTGATTTTCCACAGTTGTAATGAAGCTAATTTAATTTTATGTTTTCGTTAACTATGTATGCATGTTACCTTTTGCAAAACACCCTGTATTATTAACATATGTAAAAATATTGTTCTGAGACATTATCCCAGACAACACACCATACTGTATTATGCCATAATGTCACGCAAACATAATTTGTTTGACACTATGGGAATGCAAGTAAGGGACCAGAACTTATGTAGATACTGCATATTTTCTGGGGGGTTTTTTTAGATAAAGGTGTATGAATGTAAATGTAGTTGGTTATGTGCGTGCATAATTTTACAGAACACTGGGTTTTTTTTGGATGGTCATAACCTCATGTCAAGAGCCAGCCAACATCTTACAATGCAGGTCATGTTTTAGAAGTGATAGAGCAACGTACAAGTCAAATCCGACCCTATGCTAAGAAATACAAACCCACATACATATGGATTTTGGACTTTTTAACATTTATGAATGTTTACAAAACATGTAGAACATTGTAAACATTGATAAATGTTATTGTTAAAATCAAAAATAAAGTTGTGTGAACTAAATCCTTTAGGCTAGTGATGCTTTCCTGTGTAGTCTCCATGGCATTGTCACCTACTGAATATGTTGGCTGCACAACACTAGATGTTGTAGTAAGTGACTGAATAGTGTTTCCACTAGTGACTGTTGTTGTGCTTGGTGCAAACATTGCTATCGTTGTTGGTACAGATTGCTGACCTAGTGTAGGTGTTAGATATTGTTGCGACGGTACAGGCTGAGGATGTGTGTATGTGAAGTTGGTTGGGTAAGGCTGATTTTGAAAGTACTGTTGCTGTAGATTATGTTGCATATGGTATGATGCAGGTTGATGTACCATTTGTGGTAGTCTATGAACATTACTTACATTACTTTGATAGGTCATTGAGGTTTGCAAAGGTGTCTGTTGTGGCCCTTGATGGTAAAAAGATGGCTGCTGTGATGGCATTTGTGGAAATAATGTACCTGATTGTTGAGGTAGACTTGTAGGCCTATTTTGTGTTTCATTTATCAAAGAAGAAGATGGCCACGGTATATGTGTTTGTTGCACTACAGTATTTTGTTGTGAATTAGATGTCTGTTCATCAGTTTGGGTTTCCATAGTGTGTTGGGTTGTTTTTGTGTGTGGGCCATGTGGATTAGCTCACCATTGCTCTATCAGTTCAAAAACATATATTGGCTCAGAATCACTTTGGGATGCTGAAATCAGTGTGATTACAGACGCCCTCAACCTGTCCTGCCTATCAGGTGCAACCAATGCAAGAGAGGGAGAGAGGGAGCGACAAATTCTCTCTTCATCACTCTCTGGTATTAGTGAATTCATCATGTGTATTATTCTAGTATCAATGATCTCTGGCAGGGAACGTAAATCCTCATGACGCCTATGTCTGCGACCACGGAAAGTTTGTGCCAGTGACCGCAGGTTATGTGTTGTTGTTCTAGGCTGTGTGCCTGCATGTGTTTTTGGACTACTCTCGCCAATAACTGGTGATGGGCCACTTTGTAGCCCTGTAGACTGGCCTGTGATTTGGGTAGTGGATTGACTGGTTCCCAAACCCAAATCTGATGACACTTCGTCTGCTTCTGGCTGGATGGTGTTCTGGGTTGTGGGTTGTTGATAAGAGGTAGGCTCCATCTCTGATGCTGGTGTAGCTGTTGCTGATAACACTGCGGACTACGCCTCCTCACTGTCCTCAAGATTATCCTCGGTACTATTTGGGTAGATGATAAAATTAATGAACCATACAGTAATAATTACAACATCCATAAAATTACATCATTCAAACTTACTTTGGAACCTCCATAATTGGCTTTAGGTAGCTGAGTCTCTCATAGTGAATATATTTCTTCTTTTTGGAAGCAGCAGCAGAAGTTGCAACAGGGTTGAATTCACGGTGGAATTGGTCTCTTGCTTACCGCTGTTTCACCAAATCCACTGTTAAAAAACATCAAAAGTATAATGTTTTATTTCTTTATTCTAACGAACAAAAATCAAACAAACAAATTGACATCAAATTTTAAAAAAGGTTTAAAAAAAAAACAAACAAAAACCACAGTGTGTCCCCACAAAATAACATGTCATGCTTGATTTGTAAGTATAAACCCATGAGCAACCCAACAGACCCCTGTTTGTAAAATACAAAGATACATTACAAAATCATGTTAAATTTATATTTAAATAAAATATTAAAGCACAAATAAAAAGGAAAACTTATAATGACCACAACTACATGCATTGCCATATGTTCACATTTGTTAAAAAACCAATGCAATAGAAAACATTTAGTCTATGCATACTTTCAAACTAACAAATAAACAACTATAGCAGACATATTTTGGCCTACCATTGTGTATATGGATGTAGCTTACACAACAAAACTATATAGGTCTGTGACTGTGTGTACCTCTAGGCCAGTTGGTTTTACAACCTGAAATGTCTGTGTGAAGTGCATTTAATGCATGACATGTCATATTTCCATGTAATCAGCTTAAACAATTGAGAAAACTACTATCAAACCAAAAATATCAGCACTTTCCTTCATGTGTGTCTCCAGTGTAGCTTCAAATTAGTCCGGACCATTAATACATGCCTAATATTCTGTTTCAATATATAGACATTCTGCCTACTCATTGAGCAGGTAATGAGAGAAGCCATGAAAATGTCTGTACTCACCATATTTAGCTTTCCTTCCAGGGGTGCATTGAGACCATCCATTCCTGGGGTAGACTTGTTCAGCCACAGACATCCATGCTCGTTCCACCATTAACCTGTCATGATAGCCATCATCACGTGTGTCCCACAGCTCTGGATGCCTCTCTACTTCCCCAATCAGCCTCTCTGTATCTATACTTGGAGCCATTCTGAATGCATGTGGGGTTCAGAGTGCTCAGTTTGCCCCTGCAGTGATAGGAAAGGTGACCAGCTGCCATCTGGCGTGCAAATGAGACAGGATATGAGTCTTTGGCACCAGAATTAATGACCTTAAATTGACCTGATAGATTGGTAACAAGTGTTGCTGATGTTTGGATTAAAAATGCACACGGACGGTACGTGTAGCACACGGACATGCTACGTGTGCCGTCCGTGCAGGCACAGACCCCTTGACTTTAGCGGGTCCGTGCCTGTGTGATCCCAGAGAAAAACAGACATGTCGAGCGTGTTGGAAAACGCACACACGTACAAACGACACCGACACACGTTCCGTGTGATTTTACGTGTGTGTGCCTGCTACCATAGGGTAGCATTGGTCTACGTGTCTCCGTGCCGCTGGTACGTGCAAAAACATACCAAACACGTACCGGCTGCACGGATGTGTTTCGGAGGCCTAATATCAATGGAATGGGAACTAGAACTATAGCTACCACCTTGTGGCTTGGAGACAGCACTCCTGTTGTGAAGAGAAAAATGCAGTGGAAAGTGGCTATCAGAGACTCGAATGCATGGCAAAAAATATTCAGTCAACCGTAGTCCTTACTCTAAAGGGGGCTTTACACACTACGACATCGCTAATGCTAAGTCGTTGGAGTCACGGAATTCGTGACGCACATCCGGCCGCATTAGCGATGCCGTTGCGTGTGACACCGATGAGCGATTTTGCATCGTTGCAAAAACGTGCAAAATCGCTCATCGGTGACATGGGGGTCCATTCTCAAAAATCGTTACTGCAGCAATAACGAAGTTGTTCCTCGTTCCTGCGGCAGCACACATCGCTGCGTGTGACGCCGCAGGAACGAGGAAGCTCCCCTACCTGCCTCCCGGCCACAATGCGGAAGGAGGGAGGTGGGCGTGATGTTACGTCCCACTCATCTCCGCCCCTCCGCTGCTATTGGGCGGCGGTTCAGTGACGCTGCAGTGACGTCGCTGTGACGCCGCACGGACCGCCCCCTTAAAAAGGAGGCGGTTCGCCGGTCACTGCGATGTCGCCGGACAGGTAAGTATGTGTGACAGGTCTGGGCGATGTTGTGCGCCACGGGCAGCGATTTGCCCGTGTCGCACAACAGATGGGGGCGGGTACCCACACTAGCGATATCGGGACCGATATCGCAGTGTGTAAAGTAGCCTTAAGGCTATGTGCGCACTTTGCTTTTTTACCTGCTTTTCCAACTGCAGTGTTTTCATGCCAAAATGCTTCCGTTATGCTTTTCAAGCAAAGTCAATGGGACATTGAGCTTTCTTGTGCGCACTATGCTGTTCAAAATGCTGCGTTTAATTTGCATAAATTTGGGCAAAAACTCAACGTTTAAAGAAGCAACATGTCAATTGTTTTTGCCATTTTGGCTGCGTTTCCCATCCGGTCAATTTTAGGCTGTGTCCGCACTTTCCGTTTCCACCTGCGTTTCAGCTGCTTTTTAGGTCTGTTTTGAACTGCAGCGTTTTCATGCCAAAAGTCATGCGTTTCGATTTTCCAGCAAAGTCTATGTAAAATGGGGAATTTCTAGTCCGCACTTAGCGTTTCCAAACGCAGCGTTTAAATTGCATAATTTGTGGCAAAAACTCTGCGTTCAAAGAAGCAGCATGTCAATTGTTTTTGCCATTTCTGCAGCGTTTTGCTAACATTGAAGTCAATGCTTTTTAGCTGCAGAAACACTGCGTTTTGGAAATCCAAAACGCATGCTTTTCTGACATTACAATAATGGAATAATATGTCCCTTTACACGCACACATAGTCCGACAATTACAATAATGAAAAATAGAAATTGAATGCTATTTTACCGCTAAATAGTATAAAACCGCTATAATTATAAGAAATATAACTATTTTCTTTATCATTTCAATAATTATATATGTGTTCCTTTTTTTTCCCCTTTTCTCATTGTGTTTGACTATTTAAACTTTATTTAGCAGTGTCTTTATGTTCAAAACGCATCTTTCAAAACGCAATGGAAAAGCATGTAAAATGCGCAAAAAACGCCGCTAAAACGCGGTAAATACTCATGCGTTTTTTGCTCTATTTTGTGGTCAAAAGCAACTTTGGCAAAATCAATTACTGCCAGAGGATGCGTTTTGAACTGCAAGTAGGACGACGCAAAGTGCGGACACAGCCTAATACAAAACTGCAGCGTTTCTAAAAGCACCGGAAAAGCACTCATGAAAACCACAAGGTGCGCATAGGCTACTTTCTTTGCGTTTTACATGCATTTTTAGGCTATGTGCGCACTTTGTGTCGAGGTAGTTTCAGATCAAAAAGCATCCTCTGGCAGAAAGAACAATGCTTTTGGCTTTAAAAATGCATGTAAAATGCAAAGAAAGTAGCCTATGCGCACCATGCGGTTTTCATGAGTTTTTAGTGCTTTTCCGGTGCTTTTAGAAACGCTGCAGTTTTGTATTAAATTGAATGGATGGGAAACGCAGCCAAAATCGCAAAAACAATTGACATGCTGCTTCTTTAAACACTGAGTTTTTGCCCAAATTTATGCAAATTAAGCGCAGCGTTTTCAACAGCAAAGTGCGCACAAGAAAGCTCAATGTCCCATTGACTTTGCTTGAAAAGCATAACGCAAGCATTTTGGCATGAAAACGCTGCAGTTGAAAAAGCAGTGGAAAAGCAGATAAAAAAGCAATGTGCGCACATAGTCTAAAAGCCAAAAGCATTGTCCTTTCTGCCAGAGGATGCTTTTTGAACTGCAACTACCTCGACGCAAAGTGCGCACATAGCCTAAAGCTGTATGCTCATGCTGCAGATTTGGTGCAGATATTTTCAGCACCAAATCTGCACATTGTGGTTCTGTAAGCCTAGCAAAAAGAACGATTTCGGTTGTGCCTCAAACCAGGTACCCTTAGCAGCCATGGCATCAGAAATGGTGTGAAATATGGTAACCTTGAGGTGTTTCTTCAGGTTTGGAAACAGATGCTAGTCAGAGGGAGCTAGATCTGGTGAATAAGATGAGAGGTCAGCCAGCTGGAAGCCCAGCTCTGCCGGTTTTGCCATTGTCGCTTGTGCAGTGGGAGCGGAAGCGTTGTCTTGCAGGAACAAGGTTCTTTTGGGCAGCTTGACATGCCTTTTGGCCTTCAGAGCTGCCATCAATTGGTCCGAAAGTTTAATGTAATACCTTGCATTGATGGTGCATCCCTTTTGAAGGTAGTCCACTAGTAGCATGCCCTCCTTATCCTAGAACACAGACGCCATCACCTTAGTGGCTGATTTTTCTAACCTGAATGTCTTTGGATGAGGAGAACCACTGTGACTCCACTCTTTTGACTGCTCCTTATTTTGAGGGTCATACAAATAAATTCAGGTCTCATCCATAGTGATCAGTCGATCCAGGAAGTTCTTATCAGTCCGGAAATGCTCACAAATGGACCGGGAAGTTTTCACTCGCATGCTTCTCTGATCTGTTGTCAAACATTTGGGGGCCCACTTTGCAGATAGCTTCCTCATGTCCAAATGTTCATGGATAATGACACAAACACGTTCACGGGAAATCCCCATGATGTCTGTTATTGCTTTTGCTGAAATTTGTCAATTCTCCAGTATGAGGTTGTGCACAGCATCGACGATCTCTGGAACAACAACCACTTTCGGTCGTCCAGGACTTCATTGGTGCTGAAGTGGCCCATTTTTAAATTTGGCAACGCAGTTCTTAACTGTGGAATATGAAGTGCATTGATCCTCCAATGTCTGCGACATATCACCATGACTTTCCTTGCAAAAACAAGAATTTTATCACTCCTCTGCTCTCAGTTGCTGTGAATATCGCATTAGACTCCGCCATTTTGTTCTCCCATGTGCGTAAGGCCTAAAACACACTTCCACAAATAAAACGTACGTGTCTTACGGTCCGTTTTTCGGGTCCGTGTTCCGTTTTTTAGGGGCGTTTCTCCGGTACATATGACATCCGTGTTGATGGCGTATGCTGTCCGTGTGCGCGTGTGGAATGACCGTGTGTGCGTGTGGCATGAATGTGTATGTGTACGTGGAATGTCCGTGTTTGTGATGCACAATGTCGTTTATAGATGTCGGCTGACAGCAGACAGAGTTGCGCGAAGAGAATGAACTCGGGTGAACTTCACCCGTCTTCATTGTCATGCCGCGGCTCTGTCTGTGTCGCGTCCTGATTAGCGGTCACCTGTGCAGGATTCACCGGTGACCGCTAATCCCCTGAGTGACTGAAGTGAGCAGCCCTCTCTCATACTCACCGATCCCCGATCTCCGGTGCGGCGCTGCTCAGCTGTTATAAAAAACTCCGGCGGCTTTAACTTTTTTGAAAAAGCCGGCCGCTCATTAAACAATCTTGTATTCCCTGCTTTCCCCGCCCACAGGCGCCTGTGATTGGTTGCAGTCAAACACGCCCCCACGCTGAGTGACAGCTGTGTCACTACACCCAATCACAGCAGCCGGTGGGCGTGTCTATACTGTGCAATAAAATAAATAAATAATTAAAAAAAAACGGCGTGCGGTCCCCCACAATTTTAATACCAGCCAGATAAAGCCATACTGCTGAAGGCTGGTATTCTCAGGATGGGGAGCCCCCCAGCCTAAAAATATCAGTCAGCAGCAGCCCAGAATTGTCGCATACATTATATGCAACAGTTCTGGTACAGTACCCAGTTCTTCCCGATTTGCCCTGGTGCGTTGGCAAATCGGGGTAATAAGGAGTTAATGGCAGCCCATAGCTGCCACTAAATCCTAGATTAATCATGTCAGGCGTCTCCCCGAGATACCTTCCATGATTAATCTGTAAGTTACAGTAATTAAATACACACATACCTGAAAAAATCATTTATTAGAAATAAAAAACACTAACAAATTCCCTGGTACACCAATTTAATAAGCCCCAAAAAGCCCTCCATGTCCAGCGGAATCTGCTGCATGAAGGTGACTGGAGCTGCAGAAGACACTGCCGCTCCTGTCAGCTCGACGCAGCAACTGAGGTGAGTAGCGCGATCAACTGCTGTCAGTCAGGTAACTCACGGCCACCGCTGGATCCAGTGGTGGCCGCGGATAACCTCAGTTACAGCTCAGCTGATCGCGCTACTCACCTCAGTTGCTGCGTGGAGCTGACAGGAGCGGCGGTGTTTTCTGTCAAAATAATTGTTGCCGCACATTCTCTGCACAGCTGTTCCTCGCAGCGCTGGTGATCGGGGAGCGGTAAGTATGAGCCGGGGGAAGAAACAGACCGAGCGCCAATGTAAGTATGACTGAGAACATCATGAAAAAAGGTAAGTATACTGAATTAACAAAAAAAAAAAAAAAATAACATCGTTCGGTTAAAAACGCACACGGACGAAACGTGCTGAACACAGACATACACCGTGTGACTCATAGACTTTAGCGAGTCCGTGCCTGCGTGATGCCGGCCAAAAATGGACATGTTGTCCTTGTAGAAAAGCGCATACACGTACTTACCACACAGACACACGTTCCGTGTGACTTTACGTGTGTGTGTCATCTACCATTGAATAACATGGGTCTCCGTGTGTACGTGTCTCCGGTACGTGCAAATACGTACTGCACACGTACAAATTAAACGGATGTGTGTTGCGGGTCTAAAACACTGTTGCCATAAGCAACAAACATAACATTTTGAAAACATATATTAGACACAAGGCTTTCATGTGATGTAATATTCGTTACCAGAGAAACAAAACATCACAAAGCCAAAGACTTATCAGCAGCCCCTTGTATATACAGTACATCAAATAGGAAATACTGAGACTGCTGTATATATGTAACGCCCCTACAGCCGGGTCATTACAGGGTATTGAATATTACCCCCATTTTTCCCGGGCAGGAGGAGTGGAGTCCACATACACACACACTGACAAAAAGGCGTTAAAAGCTTTTCAGCATGTATTTTGAGCCTGTATGACTCATCCTGTCTCCTAAATGAGCAGGTGTGCAGGTCCCCATGACAACCTGAGGGGAGGGGGGCCTGAATGAGGAGTGTGTACAGTGCAGAGCAGACAGGAAGTTTAGCAGAACGATGGAGGCTGTGACAGAATACAGACCTCAGGAGAACAGCTCCTGCTGAGGAGATGCCACGAGACCAGGGCTGATAACATCTAGAGGAAGGGGATGGAGCCATACACTGGGGATCTTTGAGAATGTTGTACCTGGTAGTGGTCCTATTCTACGCTACGGGGCAAGAGAGAGAGACAGAATGGCGTCGAGGCCCCAAGATACTCTATGCCATGGGGACGGCACTAACGCACCCGAAAGAGAGAGACCCCCGGAACACCTCACCAGACCCTTCCTCCTACCTGCCCGGGACCGACCAGAGGCTAGAGGCGGCGAGAACCAGCTCCTGGGTGCGATGTGGAACAGACTGTAAATAAAGAGAAACTGGAACCCGCACTCCGTGACTGGTGTGAGTAATGCTACCGCCCCGTGCCCCCGGTGTTCCAGAGGACTGTTGCCCTGGGTCTCACTAACCTCCCGGTGGTCTCCCGCTCCACCCATGGGGAGCGATTCCATCTGGCTGCCTGTAACACCTGCCCCGGAGAGAGACTGCACAGCGGCGACTGAACACTTGGCCGCATGCCACGGGTGGCACTGCTAGCACCCCGTCCCCGTCCCATACCATTTCCTGGGGGAGAGCTATGGCAGAGAAGGCCGAGACTTCAGTGGCTGCTGCGACCGATGGCATGCTCCCCAGGAACCCCGTCACCCTCCTTCCATTCCCTTGTCACACCGGACTGACTGTCAGACTTTCCCTTTAATGAAACATGCCGGGGTCACGGAAGCCGGGTCGGGCCACTCACAGCCTGACCCCGTATACCACCGGCCCGGTGACCGTGCCATCCCTGCAGGCCCGCGTGGGCGTTTCATATACAGCATATCACATAGGAGACATTGAGACTATGCTTTATTCATCACATAGGAGACACTTAGACTGTAGACCCAAAGGCTATCCAGGTTTGTCTGTCTTTTGATTTGCAGACCAAAACAAATGACAGACAAAAATCTAAATATTTATGGAAAAGACTTAAATTTACTTACCCTTTTGACATCGATATTCATCTTTCTTATCTATCAAAAGGTATCTGGGACTTTCAGGAAAGCATGGTAGTGTCAATAACTGTATAATAGCTGGAATGCCACAAGAGGACAGCAATAAAGACCAGGAGTTTTCACCACCCAGCACCTCTCTACGAGACAGAAAAAGAAAGTTTTGACAAAAAATATTAATCAGACTAAAACAATGTTTGAATAGTTTGAACAATCCAAGATAAAACCATACACCAAAAGAATCAGGACAGGACAGAGGAAAAAGCCAAAAAGTAAACTTTAATGCCAATAATATGGGTGGACCTGTCTGCTGTTCTAACATGTTTACTTTACTTAATACTTGCATGCCCTATAACATAGCAATTCTTTTTTTTACAACACTTTAATGTGGTGTTCCTCTGTTATTGCTATTGGAAATGTGTGAAGAAATTGACAACTGGGTATTACAATACCCTTTATCAATGGTGTACTCCCTTTCACGATTGTCAGTGCCACAGTGAGTGATGCCATAGCCACATAGGAAAGGTAATGCGCTGTTGTTAGTTTATTCATACATTTCTACAAGGTGTAAAACCCCCCCCAAAACAATGGTATCCCCATGAGGAGTGCCAGTATTTACTAAAAGTGATGTCAGAAGAGCTGATAGGTCCAATTTTACTGGAGCAGGTGACCTTAAGTAAGCTGTGAGGCTGTGATCCGAAGACTGCAACAGCCTTGAGCTACTGCAATCTTATTAGTGCTCTTTACACAGTCACAGAGGCCCCGATTAATCAAGACTGGCATTTTGTACATCCTTCTTGATAAGGTAGGTGTCAGAGCAAGATGCACCAAATTCATTTGTTACGTGAAGTTGGCACATCTTTAATAAAGTTGGCACATCTTTCAAATGCTGTATGCTACCACCAGAAATGTTACTCCAGTCCTTGATTAGAGTATACTTCTATCATAATTTATACCCCTTTTGTAGTATAAATTATGGTAAATTTGTTGGGTAAGGATATGACTAAGGCTGCTTTCACACATCCGGTTTGAGCCCTGTGGCTTAATTCGGCTGTAAAACCTATGCAACGGATGCGGCGACAAAACCGCATCCTTTGCATAAGTTTTTTACATGGGGCCCATCCGGTTTTTGCCACTTGCGGCACGCTACTGAGCATGCGCAGTGGCAAAAACAGCATGCGGCGGCCGGATGCGGTTTTTGCCGCATCGTGCCGCATCCGGCGTCCATAGGCATGCATTGGAAAATGCGCCGCATCGGAGAGATGCGGCGGGATGCGGGTTTTTTTGCCGGACAAAAAAACGAGCCAGGCAACGTTCAATTCGGCTGCCGCATCAGCTAAATATGCCGCATCCGGCAAAAACTGGACCGAACGCAAGGCAATGCGGCACAACCCGGCACTAATGAAAGTCTATGCAAAAAAAACGCAACCGGCGGCAAAAAAAAAACGGTTGCGTTTTTTGTGCAAAGTGCCGGATTGTGCCGCACAGCAAAAAACGGATGTGTGAAAGCAGCCTAAGAAAACAAGCTAGGAAGGGAGGAGGATAAGAAAAAAAATGGTTAAATCTTTTAACAACTAGTTTCAGGCTTTCTGTATTTTGTCGTCAGTTTTGGGTGAAAAATTCCTAGAAAAGTGTATAAGTCTTTTTCAATATTTGGATATTATTTTTTAAGCTTACACTGTGTGCAGAATTATTAGGCAAATGAGTATTTTGATCACATGATACTTTTTATACATGTAGCAAGGGTAAGAAAAAAAAACAGGGCACCGCTAATCCAAAGCAAGGTGTTGCTGTAAGTTAATTCCTAGAAAGCAGCAAAGCCGGGTGCACGTCCTAGGGCATAGACCATGTGTAAGATCCAAGAAGAGACGGAAGCAGGCGGCACTCATCAGCATCCAAATAGCGGATTTATTGGTTGTGACATGTCCTCCCCCTCCCCCACCACCTGTACCCTTCTGGCATGAAAATGTTTGACTAAATCTGCTATTTGGATGCCGATGAGTGCCGCCTGCTTCCGTCTCTCCTTGGATCTTTTTATACATGTTGACCTACTCTAAGCTGTATAGGCTTGAGAACCAACTACCAATTAAGTAAATCAGGTGATGTGCATCTCTGTAATGAGGAGGGGTGTGGTGTAATGACATCAACACCCTATATAAGGTGGGCTTAATTATTAGGCAACTTCCTTTCCTTTTGCAAAATGGGTCAGAAGAGAGATTTGACGGGCTCTGAAAAGTCCAAAATTGTGAGATGTCTTGCAGAGGGATGCAGCAGTATTGAAATTGCCAAACTTTTGAAGCGAGATCACCGAACAATCAAGCGTTTCATGGCAAATATCCAACAGGGTCGCAAGAAGCGTGTTGGGCAAAAAAGGCGCAAAATAACTGCCCATGAATTGAGGAAAATCAAGCTCTAAGCTGCTAAGATGCCATTTGCCACCAGTTTGGCCATATTTTAGAGCTGCAACGTTACTGGAGTATCAAAAAGCACAAGGTGCGTCATACTCAGGGACATGGCCAAGGTAAGGAAGGCTGAAAAATGACCACTTTTGAACAAGAAACATAAGATAAAACGTCAAGTCTGGCCGAAAGAAATATCTTAAGACTGATTTTTCAAAGGTTTTGTGGACTGATGAAATGAGAGTGAAACTTGATGGGCCAGATGGATGGGCCAGAGGCTGGATCAGTAAAGGGCAGAGAGCTCCACTCCGACTCAGAAGCCAGCAAGGTGGAGGCGGGGTACTGGTATGGGCTGGTATCATCAAAGATGAACTTGTGGGACCTTTTCAGGTTGAGGATGGAGTGAAGCTCAACTCCCAGACCTACTGCCAGTTTCTGGAAGTCAACTTCTTCAAGCAGTGGTACAGGAAGAAGTCGGTATTGGTCAAGAAAAACATGATTTTCATGCAGGGCAATGCTCCATCACATGCATCCAACTACTCCACAGCGTGGCTGGCCAGTAAAGGTCTAAAAGATGAAAAAATAATGACATGGCCCCCTTGTTCACCTGATCTGAACCCCATAGAGAACCTGTGGTCCCTCATAAAATGTGAGATCTACAGGGAGGGAAAACAGTACACCTCTCAGAACAGTGTCTTGGAGGCTGTGGTGGCTGCTGCACACAATGTTGATCGTAAACAGATCAAGCAACTGACAGAATCTATGGATGGTAGGCTGTTGAGTGTCATCATAAAGAAAGGTGGCTATATTGGTCACTAATTTTTGGGGGTTTTGTTTTTGCATGTTTTGTGCAGTTATATTGGTTTATCTGGTGAAAATAAACAAGTGAGATGGGAATATATTTGGTTTTTAAGTTGCCTAATAATTCTGCACAGTAATAGTTTCCTGCACAAACAGATATCCTCATAAGATGTAAAAAACCCACTCCAACTTCCAGAAATATTAAGCTTTGATATTTATGAGTCTTTTGGGTTGATTGAGAACATAGTTGTTGATCAATAATAAAAAAAATCCTATAAAAAATACAACTTGCCTAATAATTCTGCACACGGTGTATATACATTTTGGTGGTAATGCATGGCTGGTATATGGCAACATGTTTAGGCAAAAGCTTGTTGTTTATCAGCATATGCAATAGGGTGAAAAAGATTTGAGGTTAGGCATAAATTTAATGTTGTGTAAAAAATTATTAATAAACATTATATTTTTTTATTTATATTTATTTTCCTTTTTTGAATATATTTTTGGGTGAATCTCTATGGTTTGGTGTTCAAGGTCATACTATTTTTTTCTCTACAATTGTTATTTCCTTCTTATAGGTTTTTTTGGGGGGGCTAGAGTCTAGTTTAACAAAAAACTTGGTTTTATTAGAATTGTTTCGAATAGTTGTTTCATTCGTAATTTAGGATGATTCCTTTAACCCCTTAACGACCCATGACGTACTGGGTACATCATGGATCGTGTGCCGTTAATCCCCACCCCCTCAACAGCTGACATGTGTGCCTGCTAGCCGTGGGTGGAATCGCTTCCACCCGCGGCCATTAACCCCTTACATATCGCTGCCAAAATCAGGCAGCGATATGCATATGCGCGCCGCCATGACAGTCACTTACCCCGCCCCCACCGGAAGTCACGTGACATGATCACGTGACCTTCGGTGGTTGCCATGGTAGCACAGGGTCATGTGATGACGCCTGTAGCTAACATGAGTCACTTCCTCTCAATGCCGGAATACAGTCGGCATTGAAAGTAAAGCACCAAATCTGCAGTTCTCAGCTCGGTAGCTGAGATCTGCAGATAGTGGAGAGCGATTGGATTGCTGATCGCTATAGCCCCCTAGGGGGACTAGTAAAATAAAAAAAAAAAGTTAAAAAAAAGTTTAAAAAAATGTAAAAAAAAATAAAAAAACCTAAAAGTTCAAATCACCCCCCTTTCACCCCATTGAAAATTAAAGGGTTAAAAAAATAAAAAATATACACATTTGGTATCACCGCGTTCAGAAATGCCCGATCTATCAAAATATAAAATCAATTAATCTGATCAGTAAATGGCGTAGCGGCAAAAAATTTCCAAACGCCAAAAATACGTTTTTTGGTCGCCACAAATTTTGCGCAAAATGCAATAACAGGCGATCAAAACATAGCATCTGCGCAAAAATGGTACCGTTAAAAACGTCAGGTCGAGATGTAAAAAATAAGCCATCACTGAGCCTCAGATCCCAAAAAATGAGAACGCTACGGGTTTTGGAAAATGGCGCAAAACGTGCACCACTTTTTTTGGACAAGCTTGTGAATTTTGTTTAACCCCTTAGACACAAGAAAACCTATACATGTTTGGTATCTACAAACTCGTACTGACCTGAGGCATCACATAGATACATCAGTTTTACCATATAGTGAACACAGTGAATAAAATATCCCAAAAACTATTGTACGATCACACTTTTTTTTGCAATTTTTCCGCACTTGGAATTTCTTTGCCATTTTAAGTACACTGTATGGTAAAAGTTATGGTTTCATTTAAAAGTACAACTTGTCCTGCAAAAAACAAGCCCTCATATGGCAAGATTGATGGAAAAATAAAAAAGTTACGGCTCTTGGAAGAAGGGGAGCAAAAAACCAAAAACACAAAAACGGAAAGTGCCCGGGGGCTGAAGGGGTTAAGGATAAGATAATTATTTTAAATAAAGACAATAAAGTACAGTCAATTGTTTGTCTTTTAAATGTAGGGTAGTAGTAAATCTTCAAAAGGCTATGTTCACACAGGGCATTTTTGCAGCGTTTTTTTTTTACTAAAACCTGACCAAAACCTGATCTTGTGGCAGGTTGTCTCCTGGGAGTCATCTGCGGTTTTGTATGGCTTTTGTGGCGTTTTTACAGTGGTTTTTTGCACTTCTGTGATGTCTAGACCAGCAGGGGTTCAACAGTGCCCCAGTGCTGGTCCAGGCCGGAATTGACCTAGATCCAGCACTCGAGTAGTTAAAAAAAAAAAGTAAAGCAAGCGCTCTATAATAAAATCTCCGGCGTCGCTGTACCTGCTCGGTAGAGGCTAGAGTGTATGAGCTTTGCCAGGTCAGGTATGACGTCACTCAGCAGGTCCCTATCACATGGGGGACATGGAGGGCGAAGCATGAGGAGAAAACATTTCCAAGCTCACTAACTAAGAAAGTCACGGCCACTAACCCAGCTGGTCACGCCCACTAACCTGGAAGGAGCCCATACATTCTAGTATCAACCGTACCTACTCCCACGGCCCTGTCTACTTCCAGTACTGCTCATTAGCCTCATGCATATTCACTGCTTCCGTCCTCCCCACACTGGAGTCTGTGATGGGTTGCAGTCAGACACGCCCCCCATCCTGTGTGACAGCGTCTGACTGCAACCAATCGTAACCCAGTCTGCGGATCTATCAGTACAGTAAAAAATAAATAAATGAAAAAATTTGATGTAGTGTCCCCCCATATTATGATACCCAGCACAGATAAAACCTACAGCTACAGGCTGCAGCACCCAGCTGTGTGCATATCTTGGCTGTGTATCAAAATAAGAGGGACCCCATGCTGTTTTTTAATTATTAATTAAATAAATAATTAAATAATGATTAATTAAATAATTAAAGAAAAAAAACACAGCTTCGGTCCCCCCAATTTTGATACCCAGCCATGATAAAACCCACAGCTGGGAGCTGGTATTCTCAGGCTGGGGAGACCCAGCCTAAAAATAACAGCCTGCAGCCGCACAGGATTGTCGCATCCATTAGATGCGACAATCCCAGAACTTTACCTGGCTCTTTCCGATTGCTCTGGTGCAGTGGCAATTGGGGTTATATCAGGGGTTAATCGCAGCTCATAGCTGCGACTAAGCTCTAGATTGGTAATGGCAGGCATCTATGAGACCCCCCCCCCTTCACCAATCTGTAATAAGTGAAAAGAAATAAACACAAACACCGAAAAAATCCTTTATTATTTTTTTTTTAACAATTTTCACTATATGGTAAAACTGACCTGACAATATGATTCCCCAGGTCAGTGTGACTATGTTAATGCCAAAAATGAATAGTTTTCTTTCAATTTAAGTAATTAAAAAAAAATTCTGATGTTTATAAAAAAATTGTTGCTTTTGGTGCCATTTTCCGAGACTCATAATGTTTTTATTTTTCAAGATCTGGGGCTAAGTCTTGGCTTATTTTTTGCACCCAAAGTAATAGTTTTTCTTTTGGGTAGGTATAATGTTTTGATTGTCTCTTATTGCATTTATTGCAATGTTTCGGCGACTAAAAAATACAATTTTGGCGTTTTTATTTTTTTTTTTCATTATGCGCGCTTTACTGATTGCATTAATTTTATTTTATATTTTGATATAGCAGACATTTCTGAAAGCAGATATAAAAAATATGAAGGTTTTCTTTTAATTGTTTCATTTTCTATGGAACAAAAGAGGGGTGATTTGAACTTTTGTGGGTTTTTTTTATTTTTTTCATATTTTTAAAACTTCTTTCACAATGTATTCTATTTACTAGTTCCCTTAGGGGACTTGAAGCTGCAGTCATCCAATCGCTTGTGCTGTACAGAGTAGTGCTTATGCACAATGAGGACTTCCTATGAAAACCAGCTCGCAGATGGTGTTCACAGGAAGTTCGTCATGACCGACACAGGGGTTATCAGCTGACCCCCTGCGGTCATGACAACTCATTGACATGCCACGATCATGTCACGGGACCGCTGATAGGAGTGGGGAATGACGTGCTCTCCACCGGCGTGTTAAATCCCTCTATCAGAGATTGACGTTGGGAGTTACCTGGTTAACAGCCGTTGGCGGATTTCTGATTCACCCGCGGCTGTTAGAAGCACATGTTGGATGATCAGATCAGCCGACATGTGCAGAGAAAGACGCGGGCTTGGAATGCGAGCGCTCATTAAAGCAAGCAACACGATCTAGGACCTATAGGTTAATATTATATTTTAATGGTATGGATCTTGATCTAGTTGTTTTAATAAATAGTTATTTGTTCATTTACTTGTTAATCCAAAATAAACACAGTGGCCTTTTATTCCAAATTCTGCTGTTTCTGGTGTTCATTGTTTGCTCGGTGTTGGGGTGAGGGAAGAGTTGGCAGTTGTGGAATATAGCAACTCAAGGGTGCTGCAGTTTTTGGGTGTTTTGTGGTTGCATTTTGACTGCTCAATGTAAACACAGCCTAAACAGACATTCATAATTGAGATGTGGGCCATATCTAAAGCTTAACTAAAATATTTCTGTAACTTTAGAGGATCCATACCGTAAACCAACAATCTGACCCACCAAGATGCCAGCAGTCAAAAAAATATTAATTCCCACTGTTACTACGCCTCTTATGTTCTTAGGTGCTATTTCTCCCAGATATAATGGCTGCACACATATTCCAATACCTGGAAAAGAATGAGAACAACATTTTAAAAATCAGACTATTTAGAAAGAAACGGTAGGGAGAAAGGGAATGTGCTTTTATATATATATATATATATATATATATATATATATATATATATATATACAGTACAGACCAAAATTTTGGACACACCTTCTCATCTCTAGAATAACTGTTTAAAGGGAACCTGTCATCAGAAATTTCGCCCAAAAGCTAAAAGATTCCCCCTCTGCAGCTCCTGGGCTGCATTCTAGGAAGGTCCCTGTTATTATTGTGCCCCATGTGAGACCAAAATAAAGCCTTTATAAAGTGGTACCTTTTTGTATGCAGCTTCTGTAAATCCGACACGGGGGCGGGCTCTCTGCCGTCCGTTATTCTGCCTCCTGGTCCTGTATGCCGCCCCCATCGCTCCTTTCCATATCTGATGCACCGCCCACTGCTCCAGCCATCCCCGTGCATGCCCAGTGCCAGTCTCACAGGACTGTGCCTGCACACTGTGACTGCTGGTGATGTGTGCGCAGGCAAGTGATTATGGACGGGGCTGTGACTGTTATCAGCAAGTACCCGGCCATAATCTCTTGAGCGCGCAAACCTCTCCAGCGTCACACTGAGCTCAGTGTAGATGCTAGACTGTATGGGCTGCTTCCAGGGATGACGTCCCTTTGTCATGTGATAGGGGCGTGTTCGAAATACTATCACATGACAAAGGGACGTCATCCCTGGAAGCAGCCCATACAGTCTAGCATCTACACTGAGCTCAGTGTGACGCTGGAGAGGTTTGCGCGCTCAAGAGATTATGGCCGGGTACTTGCTGATAACAGTCACAGCCCCGTCCATAATCACTTGCCTGCGCACACGTCACCAGCAGTCACAGTGCTCAGTCCTGTGAGACTGGCACTGGGCATGCACGGGGATGGCTAGAGCAGTGGGCTGTGCATCAGATATGGAAAGGAGCGATGGGGGCGGCATACAGGACCAGGAGGCAGAATAACGGACGGCAGAGAGCCCGCCCCCGGGTCGGATTTACAGAAGCTGCATACAAAAAGGTAGAACTTTATAAAGGCTTTATTTTGGTCTCACATGGGGCACAATAATAACAGGGACCTTCCTAGAATGCAGCCCAGGAGCTGCAGAGGGGGAATCTTTTAGCTTTTGGGCGAAATTTCTGATGACAGGTTCCCTTTAAGAGGAGACTTTGTGCAGCAGGCCTTCAAGGTAAAATAGCTGCTAGGAAACTACTGCTATGGACAGGCAAGAAGCAGAAGAGACTTGTTTGGGCTAAAGAACACAAGGAATGGACATTAGACCAGTGGAAATCTGTGCTTTGGTCTGATGAGTCCAAATTTGAGATCTTTGGATCCAACCACCGTGTCTTTGTAGAAAAGGTGAACGGATGGACTCTACATGCCTGGTTCCCACTGTGAAGCATGGAGGAGGAGGTGTGATGGTGTGGGGGTGCTTTGCTGGTGACACTGTTGGGGATTTATTCAAAATTGAAGGCATACTAAACCAGCATGGCTACCACAGGATCTTGCAGCGGCGTGCTATTCCATCCAATTTGCGTTTAGTTGGACCATCATTTATTTTTCATCAGGACAATGACCCCAAACACACCTCCAGGCTGTGTAAGGGCTATTTGACTAAGAAGGAGAGTGATGGGGTGCTACGCCAGCTGACCTGGCCTCCACAGTCACCAGACCTGAACCCAATCAAGATGGTTTGGAGTGAGCTGGACCACAGAGAGAAGGCAAAAGAGCCAACAAGTGCTAAGCATCTTTGGGAACTCCTTCAAGACTATTGTAAGACCATTTCCGGTGACTACTTCTTGAAGCTCATCAAGAGAATGCCAAGAGTGTGCAAAGCAGTAATCAAAGCAAAAGGTGGCTACTTTGAAGAACCTAGACTATAAGACATATTTTCAATTTAACTCTTTTTTAAGTATTTCATTCCACATGTTTTAATTCACAGTTTTGATGCCATCAATGTGAATCTACAATTTTTAGAGTCATGAAAATAAAGAAAACTCTTTGAATGAGGTGTGTCCAAACTTTTGGTCTGTACTATATATATATATATATATATATATATAAAAAAAAAAATATATATATATATATACAGTGCCTACAAGTAGTATTCAACCCCCTGCAGATTTAGCAGGTTTACACATTCGGAATTAACTTGGCATTGTGACATTTGGACTGTAGATCAGCCTGGAAGTGTGAAATGCACTGCAGCAAAAAAGAATGTTACTTCTTTTTTTTTTTTTTTTTTTATTAAATTGTGAAAAGTTTATTCAGAGGGTCATTTATTATTCAACCCCTCAAACCACCAGAATTCTGTTTGGTCCCCTAAAGTATTAAGAAGTATTTCAGGCACAAAGAACAATGAGCTTCACATGTTTGGATTAATTATCTCTTTTTCCAGCCTTTTCTGACTAATTAAGACCCTCCCCAAACTTGTGAACAGCACTCATACTTGGTCAACATGGGAAAGAGCATTCCAAGGCCATCAGAGACAAGATCGTGGAGGGTCACAAGGCTGGCAAGGGGTACAAAACCCTTTCCAAGGAGTTGGACCTACCTGTCTCCACTGTTGGGAGCATCATCCGGAAGTGGAAGGCTTATGGAACTACTGTTAGCCTTCCACGGCCTGGACAGCCTTTGAAAGTTTCCACCCGTGCCGAGGCCAGGCTTGTCCGAAGAGTCAAGGCTAACCCAAGGACAACAAGGAAGGAGCTCCGGGAAGATCTCATGGCAGTGGGGACATTGGTTTCAGTCAATACCATAAGTAACGTAACTCCACCGCAATGGTCTCCGTTCCAGACGAGCACGTAAGGTACCTTTACTTTCAAAGCGTCATGTCAAGGCTCGTCTACAGTTTGCTCATGATCACTTGGAGGACTCTGAGACAGACTGGTTCAAGGTTCTCTGGTCTGATGAGACCAAGATCGAGATCTTTGGTGCCAACCACACACGTGACGTTTGGAGACTGGATGACACTGCATACGACCCCAAGAATACCATCCCTACAGTCAAGCATGGTGGTGGCAGCATCATGCTGTGGGGCTGTTTCTCAGAAAAGGGGCCTGGCCATCTGGTCCGCATCCATGGGAAGATGGATAGCACGGCCTACCTGGAGATTTTGGCCAAGAACCTCCGCTCCTCCATCAAGGATCTTAAGATGGGTCGTCATTTCATCTTCCATAAAGACAACGACCCAAAGCACACAGCCAAGAAAACCAAGGCCTGGTTCAAGATGGAAAAAATCAAGGTGTTGCAGTGGCCTAGTCAGTCTCCTGACCTTAACCCAATTGAAAACTTGTGGAAGGAGCTCAAGATTAAAGTCCACATGAGACACCCAAAGAACCTTGATAACTTGGAGAAGATCTGCATGGAGGAGTGGGCCAAGATAACTCCAGAGACCTGTGCCGGCCTGATCAGGTCTTAGAAAAGACGATTATTAGTTGTAATTGCAAACAAGGGTTATTCCACAAAATATTAAACCTAGGGGTTGAATAATAATTGACCCACACTTTTATGTTGAAAATTTATGAAAATTTAACTGAGCAACATAACTTGTTGGTTTGTAAGATTTATGCATCTGGTAATAAATCCTGCTCTTGCTTGAAGTTTGCAGGCTCTAACTTATTTGCATCTTATCAAACCTGCTAAATCTGCAGGGGGTTGAATACTACTTGTAGGCACTGTATATATATATATATATATATATATATATATATATATATATATATTTATTTATATATATATATATATATATATATATATATATATGCACTCACACAAACACAAGCATGAGAGTTTTTATTAATAAATCATTAAAGGGGTATTCCCATCGCCGAGATCTTGTCCCAATATCTAGTAATTATTATAATAAAAATTCTAGCAAATACCTCCAATTAGAAATGTAGTATAGCTTTCCCAGTTGCCTATGTCGCTTACCTCATGTGGAGGACTTTACAGTAGCTTAGGAATCCATGGTGATGACCACTTGCAACTAACCAACTGTCACTATATGCGTGGTCGTAACCCTGGATACCTAAGCTGCAATGCCCTGCACATTAGGTAAGCGACATAACTAATTGGGGGGACTATATTACATTTCTCATCGGAGGTGTTTGCTTCTATTATTTTTACACCTACTACATATTGGGATAGGATTTTGGAGATGGGAATACCATTTTAATAACTTGAAATGGAAATTAAGCTGCCTGACACCTATGTCGTCTAACATCATTGTCGAGGAAAAGTAGGGGGTCTCCCAACTTATGATGATTTAAGGTAGATTTCAGTATGTTGGATTTTTATCCACACATTTTAGTAATTTTCCACAAGGAAAAACAAGCATACCATGGATATTTACATCTTGTCATGTACTTTCACAGCAAATGTTGTCACTTCGAGTTTAGCAGGGGTGAAATCTTGTGAATCGGATTTTGCTGATGATTTGAATATTTATGTCCCATCTGAACCAATGGATGAGTTTATTTCCATTATTATTATTATTATTATTATTATTTATTATTATAGTGCCATTTATTCAATGGCGCTTTACAAGTGAGAGAGGGTATACGTACAACAATCATTAACTATACAAAACAGACTGGTATAGGAGGAGAGAGGACCCTGCCCGCGAGGGCTCACAGTCTACAGGAAATGGGTGAGGGTACAATAGGTGAGGACAGAGCTGGTTGCGTAGTGGTGTACTTGATGAGGGTTATTGTAGGTTGTAGGCTTGTTGGAAGACATGGGTATTCAGGTTCTTCTTGAAGCTTTCCACGGTAGGGGAGAGTCTGATATGCTGAGGTAGAGCATTCCAGAGTATGGGGGAGGCACGGGAGAAATCTTGTACGCGATTGTGGGAGGGGGAGATAAGAGAGGAGTAGAGAAGGAGATCTTGTGAGGATCTGAGGTTGCGTGCAGGTAGGTATCGGGAGACTAAGGGGTACTTTGCACGCTGCGACATCGCAGGCCGATGCTGCGATGCCGAGCGCGATAGTCCCCGCCCCCGTCGCAGCAGCGATATCCTTCTGATAGCTGCCGTAGCGAACATTATCGCTACGGCAGCTTCACATGGACTCACCTGTCCTGCGACCGTCGCTCTGGCCGGCGACCCACCTCCTTGTTAAGGGGGCGGGTCGTGCGGCGTCACTGCGACGTCACACGGCAGGCGGCCAATAGGAGCGGAGGGGCGGAGATGAGCAGGATGTAAACATCCCGCCCACCTCCTTCCTTCCGCATATCCTACGGAAGCCGCAGTGACGCCGGTAGGAGATGTTCCTCGCTCCTGCGGCTTCACACACAGTGATGTGTGCTGCCACAGGAGCGAGGAACAACATCGGACTGTTGCATCAGCGTAATTATGGATTACGCCGACGCTGCACCGATGATACGATTACGACGCTTTTGTGCTCGTTAATCGTATCATCGAGCCTTTACACACTACGATGTCGCATGCGATGCCGGAAGTGCGTCATTTTCAATTTGACCCCACCGACATCGCACCTGCGATGTCGTAGTGTGCAAAGCCCGCCTAAGTCACAGATGTAAGGAGGAGACAGGTTGTGGGTGGCTTTGTATGTCATGGTTAATGTTTTGAACTGGAGTCTTTGGGCGATGGGAAGCCAGTGAAGGGATTGGCAGAGTGGTGAGGCTGGGGAATAGTGAGGGGAGAGGTGGATTAAGCGGGCTGCAGAGTTTAGGATAGATTGGAGGGGTGCAAGAGTGTTGGACGTGAGACCACAGAGCAGGAGGTTGCAGTAGTCGAGGTGGGAAATTATGAGGGCATGCACTAATGTTTTTGCTGATTCTTGGTTAAAGAAAGCACAGATCCGGGAGATATTTTTGAGTTGTAGTCTGCATGAGGTGAAGAGGGCTTGGATGTGCAGCTTGAAGGATAGAGAAGAGTCGAGGGTTAGTCCAAAGCAACAAGCAACTAGCTTGTGAGACTGGGGAGAGTGAGCAGCCATCAGCTTTGATGGATAGGCTTGTTGGAGATGTTCAGTGAGGAGGAGGAAAGACAATGAATTCTGTTTTGTCCATGTTAAGCTTTAGGAATCGTGCAGAGAAGAAGGATGAAATAGCAGACAGACATTGTGGAATTTTGGTTAGTAGGGAGGTAATGTTAGATCAAGAGAGGTATATCTGTGTGTCATCGGCATAGAGATGATACTGAAATCCGTGGGACTCTATAAGCTGTCCCAGGCCGAAGGTGTAGATGGAGAACAGCAGGCGTCCAAGAACTGAACCTTGAGGGACACCGACAGATAGGGTGCGAGGTGACAAAGTGGTGTGAGAATGGGAGACGCTGAAAGTTTGGTTGGTTAGGTATGAGGAGATCCAAGATAGGGCCAAGTCTGTGATGCCCAGAGAGGAGAGAATCTGTAATAGGAGGGAGTGGTCTGCTGTGTCGAAGGCAGAGGACAGGTCCAGGAGGAGGAGGACAGACTAATGTCGCTTGGCTTTGGCAGTTAGTAGGTCATTGGTGGCTTTGGTTAGGGCAGTCTCAGTAGAGTGATGTGGTCGGAAGCTAGATTGTAGCTGGTCAAAGAGGGAGCAGGATGAGAGGTATGAGGACAATTCAAGATGGACATGCTGTTCCAGTAATTTTGAGGCATAGGGGAGAAGTGATATGGGGCGGTACCTAGACACAGAGGATGGGTCAAGGGAGGGCTTTTTGAGGATGGGTGTGATCGAAGCATGTTTAAAGCAAGAAGGGAATACATCAGTTGTTAGTGATAGGTTGAAGAGATGGGTTAGGGTCGGGATGAAGACTGTGGTGAGATTGGGGAGGTGGGATGGGAGTGGATCAAGCGGGGAGGTTGCAAGATGTGATCTTGAGAGTAGAGTGGAAGATGATCTTCTGTCATGGTGGAGAAGCTGGATTTGGAGGAAGAAGGCTGAGTAGATGTGAGAAGGGGCTGTGGTGATTGTTGGCCAAAGCTTGCTCTGATGTTGTTAATCTTCTGCTTGAAGAAAGAGGCAAAGTCTTCAGCTGAGATGAGATAGGGAGGTGGTGCTGGAGGACGGAGGAGAGAATTGAAAGTGTTGAATAGCTGTTTAGGGTTGTGAGAGAGAGAGGATATGAGGTATGAGAAGTAGGTTTGTTTTGTAGCAGTGAGTGTGGACTTGAAAATGGACTCATTATCTGCAATTAAGTGCTCAGTGGAATGAGACCTCTTCTATCTGCGCTCACAAATTCTGGAAGCCCTTCTCAGTTCTTTAGTCTGACCCGTGTGCCAGGGTTGCCTGTTGATTGTGCGGGTTTTGGTGTGTGTGAGGGGAGCAGCTAATTCGAGAGCTGCAGAGATGGTGGTGTTGTATAAAGTGGCAGCAGCATCTGCATCGTGTAAAGAAGCAATATCTGAGAGAGGGAGAAGGGACTCAGAGAGTGAATGTAAATCAAGGTGTTTGATATTTCTGCGAGGGTGTGAAAGTTTTTGGAAGGGGGGTTGCGTACTTGGAGAAAAGAGGGAAAAGAATGGGAGTAGGTTGTGGTCAGACAGAGGGAGAGGTGAGTTAGAGAGGTTAGATAGGGAACAGAGGCGAGTGAAGATGAGGTCCAGTGTGTGGCCATCTTTGTGAGTAGCTGCAGAAGACCATTGGGTGAGGCCGAAGGAGGAAGTGAGTGTTAGACGTTTAGAGACAGATGAGCGGGAAGTGTCAGTGTGGATGTTGAAATCACCCATGATGATA
This sequence comes from Anomaloglossus baeobatrachus, assembly GCF_048569485.1. Lineage (NCBI taxonomy): Eukaryota > Metazoa > Chordata > Amphibia > Anura > Aromobatidae > Anomaloglossus > Anomaloglossus baeobatrachus. The sequence continues at coordinate 687,807,569 of NC_134353.1, read as the reverse complement.
GTAGGGATGTCAGTGTAAAGGAAGTGTAGTAGCCAGCTGGTGAAATGTAACAGAGGTTGGCAGTGGAATTGGTGTAAAGGAGCATTGGTTGGACAGGAGCAAACCAACTCCTCCACCATGTTTGTTACTGAGGTGAGGGGTGTGAAACAGATGGAGACCATCATAACAAAGTGCAGCAGGAGAGGCTGTGTCAGAGGGGGTGAGCCAGGTTTCTGTGATGGCGAAGAAGGAAAGTTTATTAGTGATGAAAAGATCATGGATGTAGGAACGTTTGTTGCAGACAGAGCGAGCGTTCCATAGAGCTCCTGTTAGTGGGACTGGAAGAGCGAGGGCCGGGTGAATGGGTATAAGGTTAGAATGATTGTGAAAATTTGTCATAGAGCGTGGATGAGGGTTGGAAATGATAATAGGGATGTGGTGAGGTGGGTCAGGATTAGGATAGATATCTCCAGCAGTGAGGAGAAGCAGTGAGAGTGTTAGTAGGTGGGAGGAGGAGAGGCCATGAGGTGTTCATGTGTGTCTGGAGACACTGGGTGTAATGTGGAGGAACAGATGTGAGGAGAAGGTGAGGTGGGTGGGGAGGATGGAGTGAGAGATGAATAGTTCAGAACTGGGTTTAGGGATCAGAGGGGGCAGTAGAAACTGAAGTATTATAGGGGTGAAAGTGAACAGAAACAAACATTGTTTACAGTGTCATGTATCAAGTTACCTTCCGGTCATTTCTGGCCTAATTCTGGCCTAATTCAGTGCATCATACTTATATGGTGCATACTTCTCTTGGTGCAGACAAAATGTCGTGTGCAGACTTTTAAATACCCCAATATATCCACATAAAAGTGCAATCAGCTGTGAAGAAGTGGGGTGCAGCAAGAACCTCTTGGTCACTTCATCAAAGAAACCAGATGCAGCATAACATGGGCAGAGTAAACATAGGTCATAAAAGGAAGGTGAGGAACAGTGGGGAGGGGGTCCCATTGAGATGCTGGAGCATGCCAGGGATATATTGAAGCAAAGGAAGAACAGGTCCGACATATTGGGAAAGTAGGGTGGCTGATTTAACATACCAGATATTAGCACAAGTAGCAGAGAGAAGGGAGATCAGTTCAGTTCATGAGAAAGTAGGGTGGATGATTTAACATATCAGATATATTAAGAATAAAGTGTTAAACTACAACTTACCGGTGAGAAACAAAAAAGAGCATGTATACTGAGCCTCAATATGGTAAGTATGATAGGATTCATATGCCTTAGTTATATCACTGTGAGATATATGTTGCCGTGACGTGCAAATGTTGTGGGGGTGTCAGGGGGCCATAGTCGTTGGCAGAGGTGAGCCCCTGCTTTCAGGCAGTGTCTCTCTTCCATGCTGCACTCCTGCCACCTCCACAGTGCAACCATGAACACCACAGCTTCTCCTCCTCAGGACAAATTCAGACACGAAGTCCAGGATAACGTTTAACAATTCTTTACTGACAAACTCACACAGTTTCTGTGGAACACATCCACTGCGGGCACATAGCTGGAACATTACAGGCATGTTATGTTTGGTTTCTTTGCACTTTTTCCTACACACTGCTCCCTCCTGCATCAGCTACTATGGGACTGTCCGTTTCGCCCGGCAACACCACAGTGGCAGCTAGTAAATTCATGGAGTCCCACATGGATCTAATCGCATCCCCTCCCCCAAGGATTTGTTTCACCACCGGACGGAGGTCCGTCACCACTGTCTCTGTGATAATCCGTTCGCCCAGGTCTATGTTGCCTCACGTCTAGACCGGTCCTATTGGAGTCAGTTGCTTTCCAGAAATGCCACTAGAATCAAGGTCCACAACTCCAGAGTCGATCCGTGCCTATTTCTGCACCCGGTTACTGAAGAGTTTCCTTTGTCCACTTGATCTGGGTTTCAGGGGGTGACCCTGAGAGTCTGGCTAAATTACTCTGGGCTTTTCTGACTATACCTCCATCAGGTACAGCTTCTTCTCTCTACTCAATGGTGTCTCTATCTGACTAATCCCAACTATCAACTCTCTGTTGCTGGGCAGATTTAACCTTTAACTGCTTCAGCCCTGTTCTCCATCCCAACCCCATGCTAAGGGACCAGGGAGCAGTGACACCTAGTGGTGCCTGAAAACAGTGCATCCAAGAGCCCACACATATAACCAACATTTCCCATACATAAATACACAAAATAACCATAACATCTTCAGGGGCCTACAGGGCACAGGTCACCATCCTACACACTGGTCTCCAGTATGACTCTCCAGTTCAAGGCTCACATCCAGCATACTCAGACATCCGGAGCCTTATCTGACATTTTTTTTAGTATATGATCAAACCAAAGAAATAAATTATAGATTTAACCACATATCAATATAGAAATTCTAAAGTCATTGACTGATCTTTGCTTTACTATGGTATAACAGTATGTTGTATGAAATATTTGTCTCTATATGTTACCTGCATTAAGTCCTATCAAGAATCTCCCAACTATCAGAAATTCAAATAATCCAGTAAATTGTGCAGTTCCCATGAAGAGAGCAGCGAGAATTGCTGCCGCATTATTCACCAGGAGAGCGTGTTTCCTGCAATACAGATGAGCAGACAATTTAGCATCTACTAAAAATTCATGTAAATGATATTCGTTTGAAATACTACCGGCATAGACAAGTCTGATTTCTATTCATTTCACCTTTCATATTGTGCTTTATAGAGTGTAAATTGCAAGCAGGCCCTCACTCCTCACGTAACTGTTGGACTTTGTGTTACTCAGTAATGTCTTTAGAATCTGTACATGTCCTCACTTAATTGTAAAGTGCTGAGTAATATGTTGGCCCTATATAGATAAAACTATATTTATTATTATTAATCTCTTTCCACTTGAGGCAATCTAATATATAAAGCTGAATGTGTGTGTGTGTGTGTGTGTGTATGTCCGGGATTGGCATCTGCACTGTCGCAGCTACAGCCACAAAATTTTGCGCACTCACACGTCTGGACCCCGAGAGCATCATAGGCTATGTTTTGAGGGGAAATTTTAACTCCACGCTTTACAGTTATTCACCAAAAAACCTGCCTCCATTAAAGCAAATGGAGCTGGGAGCCACAGTGCAGCCAGAACTTCAGAAGAAAGCGCAGCCACGCCCTTATATGGAATGTTGGCGTGTCACAATGCAGCCAGGGAAAGAGACAGACACAGACAGGGAAAGAGGCAGACACAGACAGGGCTAAGAAACAGACATAGACAGGGTAAGAGTCAGACACAAAGAGACAGACACAGACAAAGAGACAGACTGACAGGGAAAGAGACAGACACAGACAAAGATAAAGAGACAGACACAGGGAAACAGAAAGACAGGGAAAGAAAGGGAAAGAGACAGACAGGGTAAGAGACAGACAAAGAGACAGACACAGGGAAAGAGACAGAGGGAAAGAGGGAAAGAGACAGACAGGGAAAGAGAGGGAAAGGAGGGAAAGAGACAGACAGGGAAAGAGACAGACAGGGAAAGTGACCGAGATAGATAGACAGACAGGGAAAGAGACAGAAAGACAGACAGGGAAAGAGATAGACAGACAGACAGGGAAAGAGATTGTGACAGACGGAGAAAGAGACAGAGACAGTCAGAGACAGACATAGAAAGAGACAGACAAAAGGCCACATCTCACTAAGCAACATCGCTAGCAACACCGCTGCTGATGCACGACGTTTGTGACGCAACAGCGATGTTCTTAGCGATGTTGCTGTGTATGACATCCAGCAACAACCTGGCCCCTGCTGTGAGGTCGCTGGTTGTTGCTGAATGTCCTGGACCATTTTTTAGTTGTTGCTCTCCCACTGTGAAGCACACATCGCTGTGTGTGACAGCGAGAGAGCAACAACTGAATGTGCAGTGAGCAGGGAGCCGGCTTCTGCGGACGCTGGTAACCAATGTAAATATCGGGTAACCAAGAAGCCCTTTCCTTGGTTACCCGATATTTACCTTCGTTACCAGCGTCCACCGCTCTCACGCTGTCAGTGCCGGCTCCCTGCTCCCTGCACACATAGCCAGACTACACATCGGGTAATTAACCCGATGTGTACTCTGGCTAGGAGTGCAGGGAGACAGCGCTAAGCGGTGTGCGCTGGTAACCAAGGTAAATATCGGGTTGGTTACTCGATATTTACCTTAGTTACCAAGCGCAGCATCGCTTCCACGCGTCGCTGCTGGCTGGGGGCTGGTCACTGGTTGCTGGTGAGATCTGCCTGTTTGACAGCTCACCAGCAACCCGTGTAGCGATGCTCCAGCGATCCCTGCCAGGTCAGGTTGCTGGTGGGATCGCTGGAGCGTCGCTTAGTGTGACGGTACCTAAAGAGATAGAGAGAGAGACAGAGAGATATATACAGAGGGGGAGACAGACATTATAATTACATTAATATCTATTTGTTTTGTGGTTATTGTGTGCAGAATACATTTTTGTTAATACATTCTATTTTGTTAACAGCAGTTATTAACCCGGGCGAAGCCGGGTAGTACAGCTAGTACTACTCTATTATTCGGTGAGTTTTTGCAGATTTTCTGCATTTCTATTAGGTGATTAGGTGTTACTTTTCATTACGTTTTCTTTGAGTGTGTTTTTATCTGGTTTTCGATGCTGCGGATTTTGTCTCCTTTTGGTATATCATGCTTCATTACTTATAAAATGCATACAGCTGCACAATGAAAAGCCAAAAATGTATAAGGGAAAATATGGTACTGCATTACTGCAAAAGTGAGATATTTAGTTTATGTGTCGCGGGTGGAGGAGGGGACGCTGCGCTCTCCCACTGCTCGGGTCCGGCCGCTGCTGCTGCGGCTGCCGCTACTGCTTGGTGGTGGCTCGAGCGGTGGGCCGGATCCCGGGGACTCGAGCGGCGCTCCTCGCCCGTGAGTGAAAAGGGGCTTGGGATTGGATTGTGGGGATTTGGTTATTGTCCGTGACGCCACCCACGGTTGTGGTGATATTGGTGACACCACCGCTGCTCTAGACGGGGATCCCGGGAGCGGTGACAGGGAGCAGCTTTGTTGTTAGTTCTCCCCTCCGTGGGTAGGGGGTTGGTTGTCCCGGGACCCGGTGATGGGGTAGGGATGGATGACAGGCGGGTTACAGGGCCTGGTGAGGTGCAGGGTCGCGGGGGCAGCGCTGTGCCGCACGGCACAGTGGTACTCACTCAGCCAATGATGAGGACACAGTTCTCGATAAAACACACGGCTGGGTGGACGGGTCCCACAGACGGCTGCGGTGTTGTTTCTCCCGGCAGGTTGATGGTGACTGCCTTTCCCTGCACCTGTGTACTGTAAACGGTTCCAATGGGTTCCCACCGGTAACCCGCTCCCCAGCTTGGATATGGGCTGGAGGAGCCCCTTTTGCCCGCAGGCTCTGGCCCTGGGAACTTTAGCCTTGGCGGTGACTGTGTTTCCCTCTCTCGGTTGGACTGTTGCCTTCTGTCGGGGCTTGGCTGCTGGGAAACCCAGGAGGTTCCCTTCGCTAACGAATTTGGCAAATTCATGGCGACTCCTAGCCTTGCCGGGGTCCGTAAGCCCCTGCCAGATGGTGCTGGCTTCTCTTTGCGTACCGGTCCGGTACCGCCGGGCCACCGCCCGTCCACGGTCTTTACGGTAAGCTCCAATAGGCCACTCCTGCAGACGGTCACCACCGTCTGCCAACCTTGCTGATCCGTCCGGGCCACACACCCGGACCAACTTCAGGCTGCTCTTCTACTACTTTCCTTCCTTCCACTTTCAACTCAAAACTGATCTGTCTGCTCTTCCCGCCTCCAGGACTGTGAACTCCTTGGTGGGCGGGGCCAACCGCCTGGCCCACCCCCTGGTGTGGACATCAGCCCCTGGAGGAAGGCAACAAGGGTTTTTATCTGACTTTGGTGTGCCTGACCGGGAGTGTGGGGTGTGTTGGTGTTGTTCTCTGTGGCCCCTGGCTTGTCCAGGGCGCCACATATGTATTGGCCAATGCATGTGTGACGCCCCTGCACTAGTCAGGGTGTCATAGGGAACTGCACTCCTGTCCTTATAGTGCAGAACCCACCCTCCTTGGTTCCAGGTTCCACCCAGTGGTATTGCTAACAATCGCATTCAAACCCCCAATCCACACTCACACCAGTACAGGACAGACATGCCAGTGGGTAGGTCTAGATAGGGCCGCCACTAGGAATTTCAGGGCCCCATACTGGCAAAATTTTCGGGCCCCCTTGGGACTCCGCCCAGGCTCCACCCCAGCTCCGTCTCCACCTCTCAAATTTCCTACAATCTTACTGCAACTCTTGCAAAAACATGTATGTATGATATACATATATACACAGACAGACAGTATACACAGACAGATAGTACACACACACGGTATACACACAGGTGGTATACACAGACAGACGGTATACACAGACAGACAGATAGTATACACAGACAGACAGAACGTATAGACAGACAGACTGTATACATAGACAGACTGTATACAAAGACAGACAGACTGTATGCACAGACAGACTGTATACAAAGACTGTATACACAGACAGACTGTATACACAGACTATATGCACAGACAGACTGTATACACAGAGACCGACAGACTGTATACACAGACAGGCTGTATACACAGATAGACTGTATACACAGAGACAGACAGACTGTATACACAGACTGTATACACAGACAGACTGTGTACACAGACAGACTGTATACACAGACTGTGTACACAGAGACAGACAGTCTGTATACACAGACAGGCTGTATACACAGACAGACTGTATACACAGACTGTATACACAGAGACAGACTGTATAAACAGATAGACTGTATACACAGACAGACTGTTTATACAGACTGTATACACAGACAGACTGTATACATAGACAGACAGACTGTATACTACACAGACAGACTGTATACAGACAGACTGTATACAAAGACAGACAGAATGTATACACAGACTGTATACACAGACAGACAGACTGTATACACAGACAGTATATAAAGACAGACTGTATACACAGACAGATAGTATACACAGACAGGCAGACTGCATATACAGACAGACAGTTTATACATACAGATAGTATACACAGAAAGACAGTATACACAGACAGACACAGTATATACAGACAGACAGTATATACAGACAGATAGTATACATAGACAGACAGTATACACAGATAGTATACATACACAGACAGGTACACATTGCACACTATACAGGACACACATACTGTATCTTATACATAACACATACAGACAGCACATAACACATGATTCACATGATACTCACCTTCCCGTGATGCATTTCAGTGCCCTCCTGCACATCTAGCTGAGGCAAGGCAGGGGCTGTGGGCGGCAGGCCCCCCCCAGTCTGAGGTCAACGCCGCTCCCGCACCCGCGTCTAAGATTAGCAGTCCCCCTGGCTTAGATCAGCAGCGCCCCCCCCTCTGGACTGAGATCAGCGGGCCCCCCCCCTGAGATCAGTGGCACCCCAGGCTAAGATCAGCACCCCCCCTTCAGGCTGAGATCTGTAGGCCCCCTCCCTAAGATAAGCGGCCCCCCAGGCTAAGATCTTCGCTCCCCCGCTCCTCCGGGCTGAGATCAACGAGTGGGCACCCCGGCAGAGATCAACGGGCGGGGTGGGGTGAGTTGGGCCACTCCATCCCCACCCGGTGATTGTCTTCAGCTCACAGCGCTTACCTGTCCCGCTGGCTGCCGCGTCTTCCACCTCTTCCGCTGTTACCTGCAGGAGTGTAATGAGGTCTCAGAGTGATTACCTCACCACACTGCTGCAAGGCCCAGTGATGACACGCCAGGGCCCTGCTCAGCTTCAATGACCCTGCCTGCACTCCACCACATGGCTAATTTGCATGCTCTGCCCTGTCGCATGCAAATTAGTCATGTAAGGAAGTGAAGTGACACCGCTGGGCCCCTCTGCTGCTGCTGTGACTCGGGCCTGGTGAAGAGGAGGGGCTCGTCCTGCAGTTGGCTTAATAAAGCTAAGTAATTACCCCGGGCCTGTCCGGGCCCCCTACACCAGGCACAGTAGTAATGCCCTGATGGCGGCCCAGGGTCTAGAGAGGAAAGAGCCGCCCACCAAAGGGTTAAGCAGACTGGTGGGAGGTGACAAGTCAGTCGGCTCCAGGGGAGCAAAGGAAGAGGAAGAGTAGTAGAAACTCTCAAAGGGAGAGGGACCAGGGGTTGGAGCCCCCAGGAAAAGTGAATTAGTGGCCCCCATAGTGGGCTGAGGAGCCGAAGCTCCCGAGAGGTCAGACTAAATTGGGACACAGCAAAAGCAATACTATTGGGAGTGGATACCTGGGCGTGCTCTCCTTCCCAAGCAGCAGTAGTGCACTGGGACTTTTGGTTTACCTACAGCATGTGTGTGTAATGACTTTACGAAACATCATTCAGCACCACGACTACTGGTCTGAGTGAGTACTGGGTCATCCCCCTGCTTCCAGCAAGCCTACGCTCCCCTGCAAAACCCCCATCATCTAGAGCCCCGGGGCCTTCCCTACCTGTGGAGGGTAACGTCATCTGGCTGCCCCCATTCCATCACCCCGGGTACTCCCAATGGCAGCGGCGGTACTCCCCGTTACCGCACACCACGAGTGGCGTCACAAATTATAATCTAATCCCCTGTAAATAATCCCCTATTACATTTTAGAGTGACCCTGAGCCCCCGGAGCCTTGAGCAACAAGTAGCGACACCAGGATCCGAGCGGTTCGACTGCTGCTGAGGTGGTACACATGTAAGCCTGGAAATCAACGGCAAGGTAATCTCTGTAATCCGGGAACCTAACTGAAATGCCACTATCTAGGTTAAAAACATCCATATCTGGGCAAAATGCCACTATTTGGACTACAAACCTTCATGTATGGGTAGCTAGACACCTACTATAAAGGTTATGCACACAGCCTGGTTATAGGGCGGAGTGCTCAATCAGAAAGAGACTCACTACAAATATCCAAAAAATACATGGAGGTTTGTAGACCAAATAGTGGTATTTGCCCAGGCACAGATGTTTTTAACCTAGATAGTGGCATTTAAGTTAGGTTCCTGGATTACAGAAATTACCTTGTTGTTGGTTTCTGGGCTTACATGCATTGGCCAATACATGAACTAAATATCTCTCTTTTGCAGTAATACAGTACCAGATTTTCCCTTGTACATTTTTGGCTTTTTAGTGTGCAGCTGTATGCATTTTATAGTTACTATGTTTTTTCAGCTCGCACCTGTTCACATTTGTTGTATGTGCGGGTCAGTTTTTTGGATATATGCTTTATTACTTAGGTTTCATGAGATTAATATGCTAGTTCCTGGTATTTGTCCTTGACAAAACTTTATTGATACATCATTTGAAGATTATATGCTTGCATTTTTTAACTACAGTTTTCCACATCAAATGCAATTCTGTGGGGAAAATATGCACATTAAACTCAGTGTACCTGCAGGAGGAATTGACAGGTTGTGGATTTAAAGCATGCACTGCAGGTCAGGTTACTCTGCTACAATAACAACAAAACACATACTGGCCATGACATTTCAATAAATCTTATCCACTTTGCTGGAACTGTGAGTTTTTGATGCTGCTGATTTTCTTATTGCATTTTTGGTGCGTTCTGCCAGGAGATGCAGATTTCATGCAGATTTCTGCAACTTATTTTTGCACCAAATCTGTATCTCCTGGCAGAACGCATCAAAACCGCATTGCGTTTTTGGTACAACTTTCTGCCAGGAGATGCAGATTTTCTGCAACCAAATACTCAATGTGCACACATAGCTTTAGTCAGTAATCCAGCATTAGGTTCATTGAGTGCACCTCAGGTGAGTTCATAGAGTTCACCTGAGGTCACAGCTGGGGTACCATGGGAACCGCCAACTGTGAACGCACGTGAATTCACTGATGTCACCATGCTGCCAGCTGTGGCTCTATCAGTGTGTTCCGCAGGCTGCAATGATTGGTCACATTTTCTAATTTGACCACGCACTGCGACCTTAGATATAGCAGAGGTGGGATAGTCGTGGTGTGGATTAAGTCAGACCTGCAAGGGTGTTTTAGAGGTTAATAAAATGGAGGAAGAGGGTGTTTTTTGTTTTTAAATAAAAGATATTTCTTTGTGTTTATTTCTATTTACTTACATGATTAGTAATGGGGAGAGTCTCATAGATCCCTTCCCATTACTAATCTCTGGCTTCATGAAAGCTGTGATATTTTAATCCTATAATATACCCCAATTGCCTCCGCACCATGGTAATGAGCTGGGTAAAGCACCAGAATTGGCGCATCTAATGGATACGCCAATCCTTGGGTAACTGGAGCATGCTATTTTGAGGATTGAGAGGGCTCAATAACCATGAGCCTGCCCAGTGTCAGAATACCAGTTCCAAGCTCTCTGCTTTGTCTCAGCTGGGTCTCAAAGTTGGGGGGTCACCGTATGCCGATTTTTAAAATTATTTATTTAAATAATTTAAAAAAGCCACATGGGGTCCCTTATATTTTGATACACAGCCAAGATAATGCACACAGCTGGGGGCAGCAGCTTGTAGCTGTCTGCTTTATCTGCACTGGGTATCAAAATAGGGGAGACCCTACGCCATTTTTTTCAACTTATTTATAGATTTTTACACTCCACTTTGGGGACCCAGACGGCTAGTGTGAGGGTAACGAATCACAGTTGCTGGCAGTCTGACTGCAACTAATTACAGACACTGTCACAGAGGTTGGTGGGGAAACAGTGAATATTAATGAGATTTAATGAACGCACAGGAAGCAGTGTGACAACCATGTAGAAACTCTAAGTATAACTAAGCTTTAAAACCCATTTTGCTTTCTTTTGCAGCCCCTTTGCCCTTACTAACACCCTTTAAAACACTTAAATTTGGGTTCCCAAAACTTATATGGGGTTTAGTGACTGGGGTCAAGTTTGGCAGGACCCGCTGAACCCGAATATCGGTGGGTTCGCCCATCTCTAGTCCTGAGTGCTTAGAATTTAGTCTTCAGGTTTGCCTGCCCAAGGAAGCAATGATAGTAAAAACGGAATCCTTCCAAATATTTATGCCTGCAGCAATGTGAAGGAATGAAAAAAAAAATTCAGAAATAAGAGAGATGCTTAAAATTGCCCACATTTTTGTCGTCTGCTGCTGCTTTGGGCAAAACATAGAAGGAAAATATGGAGCTAAAATTTGCTCAAGTAGCCTAGCCTATGGCCATGTAGCATTCGTATTACTGGAACAACACCCCGACCTCCCACCATTTTTTGTTTATTTAATTTCACAGCAGTAGAACCATAGGGGAGTTGCTTCAGGCACCCATATTTTTGCCATGTGAAATAGGTAGAAGTGAAATATATGTGACGCCCCTGGACTATTCAGGTCGTCACAGGGTACTGCACAAACTATTCTCCTGTGCAGTATTTAACCCCTCATGGTTCTGGGTCTCTATCCTGCAGTGTTGCCTCCATCAGCATTCACAAACTCTAGATATACTTTGCACCACACCTGTTAGGCACACCAATGGGCTGCTTAAGCAGGAATAGGGCCGACCCTCGAGCTGTGAGGAGCTCTGAGGAAGCTGGGAGTTGGAGCTCCCAGGAGAGAGAGGAAAACTAGGTTGCAGACGGTAGTCTGGACCTTGAGGAGTCGGACCCCCGGTCGCAGGGGATTGGGGCTAGGTGACTGGGACTTGTCAAGAAGGATGGTCAGCAGCCTGGTCCTATCACCGATCCGGGACCAAAGGCACGACGGGGTACACGGAACCCTAGGTCGCGAAGAAGCTTCAGGCAACCCGGCAATTAACCTGAGGAGAATGGAGCCTTTATGGACTTCTTCCCACCAGCTCCAGAATCGGGGCACTAGCGCAATGAGAGGGATAGGGCTTTCCAAACAAGCAGCCCACTGACATCCCAAGCGTGAGCCCTGAAAGCAGGCTCCTCCACTTAGCCATAGTGGGGAGCGGGGCCCGGATAGCTCCAAGCTACTGGACCACAACGGACACTCTAAAATTTAGTAACAGGAGGCAGGTTACAGACTACCAGAGACACTGCAGGGGACGGGACCCGGACGAGCTCCCATTGAAAGGCAGCGGTATCCAGAGACTTGGTTTACCTAGTTGTCAGCGTCTGCTTCACTGCTGAGTGAGTACCTGACTGACCCCTGCACCGTGTCCCCGCATCACCATCCAGAGTCCCGGGGCCTACCCCTACCCGTGGAGGGCAATGTCACCTAGCTGCCCCACTCCATCACCCCTGGTACTCACAGCGGCGGTACTCCCAATTACTGGACACCACGGGTGGCGTCACGAACTATACTAAATCCCCTGTAACTATCCCCTTCTTCATTTTGAGTGTGGCCCCTAAGCCCCCGGGTCCGGAGACCCTCGAGGCACGAACGAACACTACCCCCGGATCCGAGCGGTTCGATCCGCTGCTGGGGCGGCACATACTCATCTCACCATTTTTATCCAAGCATAGAACAACAGGACTGAACACAAACATAAACCTGCAGCACACAAAATGCTCACCAAGAATATTCTCAGTGCAGGATAAATATTCTGCACATTCCCTCTTATATTAAACTATTAATATATCAATTGGTATTGTATTTGTTTATTTCCTTTTCCACCCTTATTCCTATATGTCGATATTGTCCTATGCTTGTTTGACAATATCTAAAGCAGATCTGTCATCAGAATTCACAAAAAAATGAATACATTATTACATATATCTTTCACACCTGATAAGGCTGTTGTACTTCCTTTGAAAATCCTTATTAGATTGACTCTAAAGTAAAATCAGCATTTTACAAGTCCAAATGAAGCTGATGATGAAACAGACATACTGATATTGAACTTCAAAGTAAGTACACTTGTCTCATCAGGTATAACAGCTATATTTTTTACTATAAGCAGTTTGTATTATGAAAGCTGGTGACAGATGTGCTTAAAATATAGATTCCCAAAATGAATTAGTAAGCTTTTCTTACCTGCCAAGACTTCCTGCTGCATGACCACCAACAAATGTTCCGAGGAGACCTCCTATTGTAAATGCTGAGACAATTACCGACCAGATGAGGGTTAGAAGATCTTCATCTAAATGTGAGTTGTAGCGTGTATACCAGGTCTCATTAATGAACTTGTTTATATGCTGTAAGGAAGTCAACGAGAAACGTCAAAAGAAAAATAACCCGGCATTTGCTGTAAACTGCATATATACTCCTGTACTGATAATGTACCGCCCCCGTGCCAGCGGCCGAGCCGCTCGGATCCAGAGCGGCTGTGGCTCGAGGGGTCTCCGGATCCAGGGGGGTCCGCGCGGACACTCGAATTAAAAGAAGAGGGGGGGGATATGTACAAGGAAGTTAGAAAGTTCGTGACGCCACCCATGGTGCGTGGTAATGTGAGGGACCACCGCTGCTGTTGGGGAGCTCGGTGACGATGGTGCAGCAGCCGGATGTTAACCCCTCCGTGGGTAGGGGGTTTGTGTCCCGGGGCCCGTTGGATTGTTGGTGCTAGGGGTGCTGTAGGAGATAGGAAAAGGGGTTCCCAGTGTACTCACTCAGTCCAGGAATAACAACACCGACAGCTTGTAAACCAGAGTTCTGAGCACCACTGCAGCTTGTAGGGAGCACGCTTGGGTCTGTGCTCTCGGTGTTGCTGTTAGCCTGTGGCCCTTTCCTTGGCACCTTTGTCTCTATTTGGACCCTCAGGTATAAAACTCTTTGGGTCCCACTCACCCGTATGGCTAACGGAGTGAGCTTGCTCTCAGGGTTCACGCGTAGGATTTCTTTGGACTGTAGTGGGAAAGTCCTATCCCATCGGTGCGCTAGTACCTCGATTTTGGAGCAGGCTGGTGATGAATCTTGAAGTCTTCACCCCCATCGGGTAAATTACCGGAACGCATGAAGCTACTTTACGGCCTAGGGTCCACGTACCCCGTCGTGCCATGGCCCCTGCCCGGTGATAGCTCAAGGCCGCGGGCTACCCTCCTCGGCAGTCTGTGCCCCTTGACACAATCCCCTGCGACCGGGGTTCCAGCTCCTACCAGGCCCAGACCAACGTCTGCCACATAGTAACTACAGGAGCCCTGCTCCAGGCCGGTGACCTCTCTCTCTCAGGGAGTCACCTGCACCTCTTTCCTCTCCTGGCTCACTTCACTCTCTCCCCTGCTCCACTGTCACTTTCTCACTTTCCCCTACCAACCCCCCGTCTGGGCGGCCTTATTCCCTTCAGGCCCCCCAATGGTGTGTCTGGTGGTTACAGTGTAAAGTGTTCCTAGGATTTTGATTGGCTAAGCTGTTAGCAACACCAAAGGACCTGGACCTGTAACCAAGGAGGGTGGATACCGTGCAGAAGGGCAGATTGCACGATATCCTGTAACGATCTGATAGGCCAGGGCATCACAATAACATAAGATGTTTTAGTCTATTAATTTTATTATATACTGATTTAGTTTATATTATTTTCTTGCATATTCCACTGTATATATGTGGCCACTTTGAAACACCTCTCTACGATGCATGTTATGCGTCCTACATTTCTACCATTGTCCAGAGCTCTGTCCTCACATAGGTCATTTGAAGCAACCATCCATCCTGGGCATGAAAAGTGACTACAAGTTTCACTGGTACTGTCACCTGTTGCCCTATGTTTGCTCCCAGATACCTCCACCTCTCAGAATGCCTTTCCATTCCTCCTGCATCCAAATTAGCCTTGACAGTGGCATTAGGAGCGCAGTGGTACATCTGAACTAAACCTTTCCCTGCCTTCCCTATTCCAAAGGACAGGAAAGGCAGGGAAAGTGTGGTTTATGCTTACTACTGGACTACTCATGCCACTGCAGCTACCATTTGGAAAGCAGAAATAGGCAGTGATGGTCTGAGGATGTAGCAAGAGGCAAATCGATGGCACGACCTAGAGTGACTATACCTGAGAAGTGTGTAGTCATTTGTTCAATACCAGGTTGGAGGGACACTTTAAAAACAGATTTTTTTTCAGTAATTATCTATACAGTGTGTCCACCCATACCCTGTCCACCACCATTAACTTGAGAACGGCGGAAGCTATAGGCATAGAAGTGGTGTCTAGGTATAGTAAAGTAGCCATGCGCTACGCAATGAAACCCCCTATAGCACCACCTGGTGGAAAACAACGGAGTTAGCATTTTTATCTCGAACACAGAATGAGATAGAGAAAAAAAGTGAACTACAAAGTTGTAGGGCATCATCAATTCAATATAAATCGACACCTCGCATACAGAAATGCTACGATATGAAACCCATGACCCCCCCAAAAACATTGAATGCTGGTCACGCATATGGCGCTCATTTAACTTTGATGCTCAAAGTGGCCACCGTCAGCTGCAATGCACATCTGGACTCTGGACAGCATACTGTATCTTGCTGCACATTGTGAAATATGGTAGGTGACTTGTTTGCACAAGCATCTGTGATACGTCGTCGTAGGTCCTGCAATGTTGGTGGAGTGGACGCATACACCTGCTGTTTGATATGACCTCACAGAAAGAAGTCCAATGTGGTCAGGTCAGGTGAGCGTGGAGGCCACTCCATGCAGCCACCCTACCCAATGACTTGTAGAAAGGTCTCCATGAAGTATCGCTTCACGTCCGCAGCCTTGTGAGTTTTACACGTTCTAATAATGGCATTTCTGTGTGCAAGGTGACGATTCGTATTGAATTGATGATGCCCTACAACTTTGTAATTCACTTTTTTTCTCTATCTCGTTCCATTTTCTAAATAAAAATCCTAACTCCGTTGTTTTCCACCAGGTGGCGCTATAGGTGGTTTCATTGCATAACATATGGCTACCTTACTATACCTAGACACCACTTCTATGCCTATAGCTGCCGATGTTCTCGTTAATGGCGGTGGACAGGATATGGGTGGACACACTGTATACTGGTGATAATGGCACAGGAAGAGATCTCTATATACATTCAAGTCATTTCAAGAGTCTAAGAAATAGAGGGAATAAGTGAAATATGTTCTATTGTAGAAAAAACAAAAAGCCAGCACCAAATGTGCACTTCAGCACTAAACATTCCAAACTGTACTTATTAAAAAATTTTGAGATTTTTGGCAGAAAATTGCAATTTCTTGAGCTGCCTCGCCACGTCACGGCAAATCTCATTTGAGGCAGTCCTACACTAAAATATTTTTATAAAATGTGCCATACGGCCTCACATATGAATAGTAGAACTGCTCCTAGCAGCACTCACCTGGTCTATTTCAATCCCGTACCCATGACTGAGTCATGGCTGTGGGCGGGACAGGTCCAAGCAAATGCTGCATGAAGTAAATAGCCTGTGGACAAAGCCTGATGACTTAATGTGAACAGTCACCAACCACCAAAATCTAGACAGATGGAATACATCCCAAATTGGGGTGCATAGCAAGGTGGAGGTCAACCACCGACCAATTCAATGAAGAAAAAACAAAAAGCCAGCACCAAATGTGCACTTCAGCACTAAACATTCCAAACTGTACTTATTAAAAAATTTTGAGATTTTTGGCAACAAATTGCAATTTCTTGAGCTGCCTCGCCACGTCACGGCAAATCTCATTTGAGGCAGTCCTACACTAAAATATTTTTATAAAATGTGCCATACGGCCTCACATATGAATAGTAGAACTGCTCCTAGCAGCACTCACCTGGTCTATTTCAATCCCGTACCCATGACTGAGTCATGGCTGTGGGCGGGACAGGTCCAAGCAAATGCTGCATGAAGTAAATAGCCTGTGGACAAAGCCTGATGACTTAATGTGAACAGTCACCAACCACCAAAATCTAGACAGATGGAATACATCCCAAATTGGGGTGCATAGCAAGGTGGAGGTCAACCACCGACCAATTCAATGAAGAAAAAACAAAAAGCCAGCACCAAATGTGCACTTCAGCACTTCATGCAGCATTTGCTTGGACCTGTCCCGCCCACAGCCATGACTCAGTCATGGGTACGGGATTGAAATAGACCAGGTGAGTGCTGCTAAGAGCAGTTCTACTATTCATATGTGAGGCCGTATGGCACATTTTATAAAAATATTTTAGTGTAGGACTGCCTCAAATGAGATTTGCCGTGACGTGGCGAGGCAGCTCAAGAAATTGCAATTTTTTGCCAAAAATCTCAAAATTTTTATAATAAGTACAGTTTGGAATGTTTAGTGCTGAAGTGCACATTTGGTGCTGGCTTTTTGTTTTTTCTTCATTAAATTGGTCGGTGGTTGACCTCCACCTTGCTATGCACCCCAATTTGGAATGTATTCCATCTGTCTAGATTTTGGCGGTTGGTGACTGTTCACATTAAGTCATCAGGCTTTGTCCACAGGCTATTTACTTCATGCAGCATTTGCTTGGACCTGTCCCGCCCACAGCCATGACTCAGTCATGGGTACGGGATTGAAATAGACCAGGTGAGTGCTGCTAAGAGCAGTTTTACTATTCATATGTGAGGCCGTATGGCACATTTTATAAAAATATTTTAGTGTAGGACTGCCTCAAATGAGATTTGCCGTGACGTGGCGAGGCAGCTCAAGAAATTGCAATTTTTTGCCAAAAATCTCAAAATTTTTATAATAAGTACAGTTTGGAATGTTTAGTGCTGAAGTGCACATTTGGTGCTGGCTTTTTGTTTTTTCTTCATTAAATTGGTCGGTGGTTGACCTCCACCTTGCTATGCACCCCAATTTGGAATGTATTCCATCTGTCTAGATTTTGGCGGTTGGTGACTGTTCACATTAAGTCATCAGGCTTTGTCCACAGGCTATTTACTTCATGCAGCATTTGCTTGGACCTGTCCCGCCCACAGCCATGACTCAGTCATGGGTACGGGATTGAAATAGACCAGGTGAGTGCTGCTAAGAGCAGTTCTACTATTCATATGTGAGACCGTATGGCACATTTTATAAAAATATTTTAGTGTAGGACTGCCTCAAATGAGATTTGCCGTGACGTGGCGAGGCAGCTCAAGAAATTGCAATTTTTTGCCAAAAATCTCAAAATTTTTATAATAAGTACAGTTTGGAATGTTTAGTGCTGAAGTGCACATTTGGTGCTGGCTTTTTGTTTTTTCTTCATTAAATTGGTCGGTGGTTGACCTCCACCTTGCTATGCACCCCAATTTGGAAGGTATTCCATCTCTCTAGATTTTGGCGGTTGGTGACTGTTCACATTAAGTCATCAGGCTTTGTCCACAGGCTATTTACTTCATGCAGCATTTGCTTGGACCTGTCCCGCCCACAGCCATGACTCAGTCATGGGTACGGGATTGAAATAGACCAGGTGAGTGCTGCTAAGAGCAGTTCTACTATTCATATGTGAGGCCGTATGGCACATTTTATAAAAATATTTTAGTGTAGGACTGCCTCAAATGAGATTTGCCGTGACGTGGCGAGGCAGCTCAAGAAATTGCAATTTTTTGCCAAAAATCTCAAAATTTTTATAATAAGTACAGTTTGGAATGTTTAGTGCTGAAGTGCACATTTGGTGCTGGCTTTTTGTTTTTTCTATGTTCTATTGTAGTGTTGCTGTGGACCATTGGGTCTTGGCACTCACTTAAGATGACAGCAGAGTCTTTAAAGGGTTTGGTCAGAAGCCAAATTTAAATTTCATTCTACATGTCTATTTAATAATCTAATCACTATTCTAATAGAATTTCATTAAAAAAAAAAATCCCCTTCTGTTCTTTCTCTACTCTGTCGACCTGCTTGTTTTTTTTACTTTCATTCTTATGACATTTTGTTGGAGAATTAGGCTATGTGCGCACGTTGCGTTCTGCCGTGACAAATATTCTGCAGCGTTTTGTCACTGCATGTGCGTTTCAAAACGCAGCCGAAAAGCTGCGTTTTGGATGTATTTTGAATTCGGTATAGATGCTGATTTCATGCGTTCTGGATGCTTGCTCTGCCATAGACAGAGTGGGAAAAGCATCCAAAACGCACAAAAGTAGTGACATGTTGCTTTTTAGAACGCATCAATTTTGTAAACATTTGGCATCCAAAACGCTGCGTTTTTAATCCCAAGGTGCACATGGAATTTGCAAAATTCTCATAGACTTTGCCAGGGACGCAGTACACATGCATTTACGCTCCAGTTTAAAACGCTGCGTAAACACATGAAAAAACGCAACGTGCGCACATAGCCTAAGGCTGTGTGCGCACATTGCGTAATTTCATACGTTTACGCTGCGTATTGCACTGCAGTGTAAACGTATGCGTCCTGCGTTCCCAGCACAATCTATGAAGATTGTGCATAATCCATCCGCACGTTGCATTTGAGAGCGCAGCGATTTGCATGCTGAAATTTTGATCCAAATCGCTGCGTTCAAAAAAGCAACTTGTCACTTATTTCGTGCGCTTTGGATGCTGCTCCCACTCTGTCTATGGGAGAGGCAGCATCCTGTTACGGGGGAACCGGCAGATTAGGACCAGGGGTATATATCCCAATCGCCAGTCGGGGCCCACCTGTTACGGTTGCTGCGAGCGCTGTAGACTAAGTCCAGATTTCTTGCTACTGCACATGTGCGAGCGCTGGAGACTAAGTCCTATCTTGGAGCCATTGCACATGTGCGGGTGACATCATCGCTGACACGAGGTCACATGTCTCTGACACCTTCTATGCCGATTGGTTGCTGGTCATGTGCTTGTGACGCCTTGCTCGGTGATAGGCCAGCATGACGTCACTCCTGTCGTTCTGGCAGCGGATTGGCTCTGGTGTCCTCCATCTTGGATGAGGCACAGAGTCTATATAAGACCCTGACACACGCCGCATGGCGCTCAGTCCTCTTGGTTCATGCATAACAGTAGACGCTCTGTGTGCGTTCCTCTAGGCATTCCTCTGTCTATGCTAGGTGAGCGCTACCGGCAGGGTAGCGTTCTTATACCTTACAGCTTCGGCTGCTGTCCGTATCCTTACCTCTTAGGGGAGCGGACATAGGCAGGTGCCTGAGGCACATGGTCTGGCTGGGCCTTGTGATTCGACTCGTAGGTGGACGTTGCCGCTAGGGTAACGTTCCTTATACTGCGTCTGGCAGTTGTTCGTATCCTCGCACACTAGGGGAGCGAACGCAGGTAGGAGCTTTGTGCGGCTTACGCTGCTGTTCGTCTCTTTTGCACCACTAGAAGAGCGGACCTAGGTAGGTGCCATTTCGCACACATTGCCTTTGTCTCTGTGATTATTAACAGAGATCATTCCACACACCCTCCAAGTAAGGGAGGAATTGCTTTACTTACTTATTATATCCTTCTGTGAGTTAACAGAGGTATTGCACTCTGCCATAGTCTGCAGCAGAGTCTTTGCACGGTGGACCCTGACTGTCTGATACTCCTTTAGGTTATTATCAGACAGCCCCCCGTAACATTAGGACTGAGCCAAGGGTCTGGCAGTTATGGCAGAATATCAGCAGTTACACCGTTACATACAAGTACTTGAGTCACGGCTCAAGAGTATAGAGGATAAACCTCAGACCATGGTGACAGCTGCACATGATCCTCGACTTGCTCTGCCAAACAGATATTCTGGCGATGCCAGATAATGTCGTGGTTTCATTAGTCAGTGTCAGATACACCTAGAGGTCAACTCTTCTCGCTTCTCTACGGAGAGGTCCAGAGTAGGCTTTATCATCTCCTTACTTCAGGACAAAGCCTTAGAATGGGCGACTCCCCTATGGGAGCGCTCTGTTGTGGTTACTCTGAGACATCAAGGCTTTCTTGATGCTCTTAAGGCGGTATTCATGGGTCCGCAGGTTACCCATGATGCGGCCCTGAGACTGTTAGATCTATCTCAGGGTTCGTTATCCACTAGTTCTTATGCCATTGCTTTTAGAACTCTGGTGGCAGAACTAGATTGGCCAGAGAAGGTGTTGATTCCTATCTTCTGGAGAGGGTTGGCAGGCTATGTCAAGGATGCTCTTGCTACTCGTGAGGTCCCTGCTTCTCTGGAGGACTTGATCACAGTAGCAACGAGGATCGATGTACGCCATAAGGAACGTAGACTCGAGGTCTCTTCCTCACGCCCTAAGCATCGGGCTATTCCAGTTGTTGAGGGTCCACTACCATCTTCCTCAGCATCTGAAACATCTCCCACTCCTCTGGAGTTAGGTCATACGTCCTCCAGACTACGCAAGTCTGGTCCTCCTATATGTTACGTATGTCGTCAGGCTGGGCACTATGCCAACAAGGAAACTCCCTGGCCTAGTAACCATTAGAGGGGGGTTACTAGAGACGTCTTCTGCACCCTCTAAGTGTTGTATCCCAGGTCAGCTCTCGTTATCTGAGAATACATGGCCTATTATGGCTTTTGTGGATTCCGGAGCTGACGGGACTTTTGTGTCCTCAGGATTTGTAAAGGGACACAATATTCCCTCTATCATGTTAGAGGCGCCTATTCCTGTCCGTGTTGTTAATGGAACTATGTTGTCTGACTCCATTACATTGAGGACAGTTCCCTTGCGCCTTTCCCTGTCTCAGGGTCACATAGAGGAGATTTCTTTTCTTGTTTTGCCTGAGGGTATAGACGACGTCCTTCTGGGTCTTCCATGGCTTCGGACTCATGCTCCTCACATTGACTGGGAGTCTGACAGCATTATTAGTTGGGGTTCGAAATGTCAGTCCCGATGTCTTCCCTTACCACCTAAGGTCATTGCGGTTGCATCTACTGATCTCTCTCCCATACCTACACCCTATCTGGATTTCGCTGACGTGTTCTCCAAACAGGGTGCTGATGTTCTTCCACCCCATAGGCCGTATGACTGTGCCATAGACCTTATCCCAGGTTCGGTTCCACCTAAAGGCAGGGTTTACCCCCTGTCGATACCTGAGTCGGAGGCCATGTCGACCTATATAAGAGAGAGTTTAGAGAAGGGGTTCATTCGTAAGTCTGTCTCTCCCGCGGGAGATGGGTTTTTCTATGTTCGGAAGAAAGAGGGTGATTTGCGTCCCTGCATAGATTACAGGGGTCTCAACGCAATCACAATAAAGAACAAATACCCATTACCTTTAATTTCGGAGCTCTTTGACAGACTGAGAGGAGCTGAAGTTTTTACGAAGTTGGATCTGCGGGGTGCGTATAACTTGGTACGAATTCGAAAGGGTGATGAATGGAAGACCGCTTTTAACACCCGAGACGCTCACTATGAATACCTCGTCATGCCTTTTGGGTTATGTAATGCACCCGCAGTATTTCAGGACTTTGTAAACGATGTGTTCAGGGATTTACTGTTATCCTCAGTAGTGGTGTATCTGGATGACATCCTGATTTTTTCTCCTGATCTGGAGACTCATCATCAGGATGTCGTTCGTGTCCTTTCCCGTTTAAGGGAGCACTCATTGTTTGCTAAACTCAAGAAATGTGTATTCGAGCAGTCCTCATTGCCTTTTTTGGGTTACATTATCTCACAAGAGGGCCTGGCTATGGATCCTGCGAAGCTCTCTGCTGTCCTGCAATGGTCCGAACCTCATTCCTTGAAGGCGGTGCAACGCTTCTTAGGATTCATAAATTATTACAGACAGTTCATACCCCATTTTTCTACTTTGGTGGCCCCTTTGGTGGCCTTGACTAAGAAAGGTGCTAATCCCAAAGCCTGGTCTACTGAGACATCTCAGGCTTTTGAGGCAGTAAAAAGACACTTTTCAACTGCTCCCGTTCTTCAAAGACCCGATGAGAGTAAGCCCTTCCTCTTAGAGGTTGATGCCTCTTCAGTGGGTGCTGGTGCGGTCTTGTATCAAAAGAACGGTGCAGGTAAAAAAAGGCCGTGTTTCTTCTTTGCTAAAACCTTTTCACCGGCAGAGAGAAACTATACCATTGGGGATAGGGAACTGCTCGCCTTGAGATTAGCCTTGGAGGAGTGGCGTCACTTGCTGGAAGGAGCGAAACATCCTTTCCAGGTCTATACAGACCATAAGAATCTGACGTACTTACAAACCGCTCAGCGTCTGAATCCTCGCCAAGCCCGCTGGTCCTTGTTTTTCTCCCGCTTTCACTTCTCCATCAACTATCTGTCTGGGAGTAAGAATAACAAGGCAGACGCCCTGTCTCGCTCTATGCTTTCTACCCAGGAAGAGATTGACGAACCTCGTCTTATCCTTCCCTCCAGGGTTTTTCATACGCTCTCCCCTGTGACGTTAGACCAAATCCCACCGGGCAAGACCTTTGTTCCGCCTGATCGACAGAATGATATACTGTCATGGGCCCACACCTCAAAGGTGGGTGGGCATTTTGGTATTAGGCGGACACGAGAGTTACTGGAGAGGTGGTATTGGTGGCCACACTTAGCCAGCCACGTCAAGAGATATGTCGGTTCCTGCTACTCGTGTGCTCGCAACCGTCCATTACGGCAGAGACCGGCTGGGCTCTTGCATCCTTTACCAGTGCCAGATAGACCATAGGAGGTGGTAGGCATGGACTTTGTGGGTGATCTTCCATGTTCACAGGGACATAGATTTGTGTGGGTCATTACGGACCATTTCTCCCGGATGGTTCATCTCGTACCGTTATCGAGAATCCCATCTTCCAGGGTACTAGCCAAACTATTCCTCAAGCATGTCTTTAGGCTTCACGGGATGCCAGATCGTATCATTTGTGATAGAGGCCCGCAATTTGCTTCCCGTTTCTGGCGAGATCTTTGTAGCCTTCTGCAAATTGAGTTGAATCTATCTTCGGCATACCATCCGGAGACCAATGGTTTGGTTGAGCGTACCAATCAATCCATGATTATATACCTTCGACACTTTGTTGCTGAGAACCACGATAACTGGTCCTCCCTCCTACCCTGGGCAGAATTTGCCCTTAACAATTCGCTGGCTGAGGCCACTGGGCAGACACCGTTCGTACTCAATAATGGGCAACACCCTAGGGTACCGGTACCGTTTCCCGCTGCTGCACCTCCTCCTCTTGTGGCCGACTGGGCAACTAATGGCAGAGAGGTTTGGGATCGGACTCAAGAGTCAATCCAAGCAGCTAAGGACCGTATGAAGACGGTGTCCGATCGGTTTCGTCGCCCGGCTCCTGTCTATTCTCCAGGGGACTTTGTGTGGCTCTGTGCAAAAAACGTGAAACTTAGAGTGAGCTCTGTTAAATTTGCTCCTCGCTTCCTGGGTCCTTATGAGGTTGTTCGACAGGTAAATCCTGTAGTCTACCAATTGAAGTTACCCGTCCATCTTAGGATCCATGACAAATTCCATGTTTCACTGCTAAAGCCGGCAATTTTACCTCACGTTCGTGAAGTGCACTCTCCTGCTTCTGATTCCTCTCGCTCTAGCTATGAGGTACGAGCCATAGTTGGTTCTAAGATAGTTAGAGGGCGCAGGTTCTTCTTGATAGATTGGGAGGGCTACGGCCCGGAACATCGCTCTTGGGAGCCTGAGGAGGCTGTCCATGCTCCCGACTTAGTTGCCGATAACCTGCGTCGCCGGGAGGGGGGCCCTTGAGGGGGAGGTACTGTTACGGTTGCTGCGAGCACTGGAGACTATGTCCAGATTTCTTGCTACTGCACATGTGCGAGCGCTGGAGACTAAGTCCAGATTTCTTGCTACTGCACATGTGCGAGCGCTGGAGACTAAGTCCTATCTTGGAGCCATTGCAGATGTGCGGGTGACATCATCGCTGACACGAGGTCACATGTCTCTGACACCTTCTATGCCGATTGGTTGCTGGTCATGTGCTTGTGACGCCTTGCTCGGTGATAGGCCAGCATGACGTCACTCCTGTCGTTCTGGCAGCAGATTGGCTCTGGTGTCCTCCATCTTGGATGAGGCACAGAGTCTATATAAGACCCTGACACACGCCGCATGGCGCTCAGTCCTCTTGGTTCATGCATAAGAGTAGACGCTCTGTGCGCGTTCCTCTAGGCATTCCTCTGTCTATGCTAGGTGAGCGCTACCGGCAGGGTAGCGTTCTTATACCTTACAGCTTCGGCTGCTGTCCGTATCCTTACCTCTTAGGGGAGCGGACATAGGCAGGTGCCTGAGGCACATGGTCTGGCTGGGCCTTGTGATTCGACTCGTAGGTGGACGTTGCTGCTAGGGTAACGTTCCTTATACTGCGTCTGGCAGTTGTTCGTATCCTCGCACACTAGGGGAGCGAACAGAGGTAGGAGCTTTGTGCGGCTTACGTTGCTGTTCGTCTCTTTTGCACCACTAGAAGAGCGGACCTAGGCAGGTGCCATATCTAGTGGTTCGTGTCCTCGCACACTAGTGGAGAGAACGCAGGTAGGAGCTTTGTGCGGCTTACGCTGCTGTTCGTCTCTTTTGCACCACTAGAAGAGCGGACCTAGGTAGGTGCCATTTCGCACACATTGCCTTTGTCTCTGTGATTATTAACAGAGATCATTCCACACACCCTCCAAGTAAGGGAGGAATTGCTTTACTTACTTATTATATCCTTCTGTGAGTTAACAGAGGTATTGCACTCTGCCATAGTCTGCAGCAGAGTCTTTGCACGGTGGACCCTGACTGTCTGATACTCCTTTAGGTTATTATCAGACAGCACCCCGTAACACCACCGTGCTCCAGATGGTAATGGAGCTGCTGGCACCCTGTGGGTTAGGCGGAGACTATAGAGCTGGATGGCTCTGAGATAACTCAAGGAACCGGTCACGTGTGTAGGGACACGTCAGACCGGACGACAACCCAATTAGCGTTTTGGTGGAGCGGACGCTACTCCGACCACGTGTGTAACAACACGTCAGGCCGGATGGTAACCAGTTAGCGTCGACCGAGAAGACCGCTGTGACAGCGCCCTGTCGGCCACGTGTGTAAGACACATCAGGCCGAGCGGTCCTCCGATTAGCGTTTCTGGCCACCACTCGACTGGCCACGTGTGTAAAGGACACGTCAGACCAGGTAGTCACACCAGTAGCATTTGACTGGGAAGCCGAGGAGGATAATAGGGTTCACACACCCAATCCAGGAACACCCTGTTAACTTCACAGGGGTTCTGGGGTGCGCTGTCCGTGCGCGTAGAGGGCACAACCGGACAGGTGGCGCAGCAGGTACACTGTCCATGTGCGTAGAGGGCACTCTCGGACAGGTGATGCAACAGGTATTCTGTCCGTGTGCGTAGGAGGCACAACTGAACAGGTGACGTAGCAGCCGCAGCCCAGTTAACGCCACTGGACTGCTCTAGCACAACAGGAACGGTAGCAAGGAAGCACGGTGCCTGACCCTCATGTGCTGAGCCACGAATCTTGGCGTGACAGGCACCGTTCGCCTAGCCCTACCTACTGCTTCCAACAAGACTTATGCCACCAAGAACTCTAAATGAAGACTGCGCACCTCCATGTTGTCTCCAGCCCCTTTTATAACCTGGGTCCGCCCCAAACCCAGGGTGGAACCACCAAGGTCCAATAGTAGAGTGCCATGTCATCAGTGACGTCACATGCGACCTATCCGGAACCGCCACGTCATTGATGACCTCATGGCAGCCACGCCCCAAACACTTCACCAGTCATCGTCTAACGACCAATGGTGAGGTGCCAGATCATAGGGGAGGGCCTCTGGGAGCCAGTCCGGAGTTGCCACGTCATCAGGACACCTGACACTCTCTGCCCTATCAGGGCCTGCCACCTCACGGACATGCTCATTGAGGTCCTTACCGGACCTAGCCTCTGATGCACTAAGTGCCTGAGCATGCTCAGTAGCCTGTGCAACAGGCTCAGAAAGCAGACTATCAGTTTGAGCATGCTCAGTAGGCACATCCCAGAACTTAGACACAGCACGAAGTTCAAGTACCTGTGCAAAGAGGCTGTTAGGGTTAATTGTGGGAGCATGCTCAGTAGCCTGAACTGAGGACTTAGTCTCAGACATAACACAATCAGGCTGAGCATGCTCACTAGGCAAAACACCAGGCTTAGACTCTGGCTGGGGTAAATCAGCGCACGCATGCGCACTAGCCGCCTCTCCACACTTAGACGTGGTGGAAGCAGCAGCCAACTGGACGACCCGAGGCACGGCCAAGAACGGCAGCCGGCACCTGGGCGCAACAGGAACCGGAGCAGGCTGCTTGCGGCTATGGCGGTGCCGGTTCGTAACACATCCAGAGCACATGAAATCGGCATAGATTCTGTAGACACACTGCATCCATTATGCAGTGGTTCTGCAGCGATTTGAAGCGCACAGGCGCACAGCCAAATTGTTGCAGAATATTTGTCATGGCAGTACGCAACGTGTGCACATAGCCTTATAGTGCATACTAGTACAAATTAGACATCATCAAGGGGCCGGGTCTGGAGCTACTGTTGCAGCAACTTTCCTGAACCCTGAAACGAAGCGTCATCAGTGACGTATGTTTCAGGGGCTGGGCTGGAACATATGGGGAATTTTAATTGCAGTATATTAAAAAAGTGATTGGATTATTAAATATATAAACATTTAGGATGAAATTCAATCTTGGTTTTGGACAACCCTTTTAACTTATAACCAGAAATAGTTTTAAAAATGTGACAAGACGAATAAGTGAACAGGTTAGGGTAAAGGGTATATTTGAGAGAACTTTTTTGAGATGTGTTGCTGCCATCAGTTTCTAAATGATAAAGCCTACAAAAAATTGACCACACTTTACTTGAGAAATAAAATAGATTTATTTATTAAAATGTAATTACATAAAACCTATATGTTAAAAATAAGTCATGCTGGTGGTCATTACATACATATTAATCAGAAGATATCCTATAAAGTGCAAAAGCATAACTATATTTCAACATGGTTCCCCCTGAGAAAGCGAAACACGCGTGGCAGCGCAGGGTAGTGGATATTGGTTTGAGTTATGAATTCTTGTATTATGTTTATTTGATTTGATCTTATACCTGTTCATTTGCTATATTTACTAGATATGCTATGAATTATGCCCCCTGTATTATATGATGATTCCATATACATTTCTATCTGTAGTCATACATGATCAGGTTTAAATATATATATGCACTTGCACTTTATCAACAGGATATGTACTTTCCCATGATTCATATTTATGCAATGACTATCAGTATGATTCAAGCTTTGAAAACATTTTATTGTATGAATACAATCTCGTGAAACCTGTTTTATTGTGCTATCTTCCCTCTGTAACTTATTTTTAACATACAGTATATGCTTTTATGTGATTTAAAAAAATAATATACTGTACTGTATTTTTTCTCAAGTGAAGCGTAGCTAAATTTTTGCAGGTTTTATTATTGATTTATATTTCCAGTCCTATTCTTTTTTTTTTTTAATGAATCGGTAGTCAGTTTCTAAATGAGTAGAAATTTTCAAATTAAATGGAAAAATGTCTAACTTCCATCTTCTGATCTGTATTCTATGTTGTGTTGTGAATATAATAGGGCTATAAGCAGTGTCGGACTGGAGTACCCTGGTCGCACTAGAGAAAATTATTTTTGAGGCCCACTATGTAGCTACATAGAAATTAATATAAGATCACCAATTGTGTGGCAAAGTATACTAATATAAGGGTATCGTACAAGGCAATACACTGATTAAAGCATCTCGGAACTTAACCCTGCTCATCCCGATTGCCCTGGTGCAGTGGCAATCGGGGTGATAAGGGGTTAATAACAGCTCACAGCTGCCACTAAGCCCTAGAATAGTAATGGGTATGATCTATGAGACCCCCATTACTAACCTGTAAGTTAAAATAAATAAAAAACACCGAAAAATCCTTTATTTGAAATAAAATACAAAAAAACCCTCACCGTTTTATTTATCCCAAAACAGCCTGGTTCGACGTACTCCACATGAGGTCCCACGAAGATTCCAGCTCTGCTACGTTACTTTAGTCACAGCGAACGAGAAAACAACATGACCGCCGACTATGGCCTTTAGCAGAGATTGAGCCGCAGCGATGACTGATGATGGTGATGTCATTTGTAGTCACAGCTGGAGGTTCTCCCAGTCCTCCACCTGTGACCACAGATAACCTGACTTCAGTACTCTTTGCTGCAATGTGTGCTGCCAATCCACAGTGTTACTACTTTATCTTTCACTAATGAAAATACTTTACTGATAAAAGTCATGTGTTGACTGAAACCTCTACATTTTTGATTTCTTGTGTGCTTTTTTGGATGCGGCACTTGCTTTGAAATTATCCATTTCTGCTTTATTGCGTGCTGTTTCCATTTCCTTCTCAGTTTTCTTTTGCACTAAAGCAACTTGTATCTTACCAATGAAGTTAGTCGGAGGCACTCACCGGTTCGTCGTTGCTTTATTCAAGACACATACAGGTGAGTCGGGGGAGTGAGGGAAACACAAAGGACGACAGCACTGTTTCACACCACAGAGGGCGCTTCGACAGGTCCACAGGAACCACGTTCATTCTGATTCCTTTTATTGGACAGTCACATGACTGACGTGGTGTAATTAAAAAGAGTTGGGAAAAACCTTTCACTTAGAAGCATCACAATCTCAAGGGTAAAAAGGACATATTGTTTAAGTTAAACAAAAGCCAAATCTCTAAATATTCTTTTTTCGGAATTAAGACTTAAACATATAACTGTAACTAACGAGAATATGAATATTTAGCAGTGCTGTCGTCCTTTGTGCTCCCCTCACTCCCCCTACTCACCTGTATGTGTCTTTTTTGAATAAAGCAATGATGAACCGGTGAGTGCCTTTGACTAACTTCACAGAAAGGATTCTGGATCTCCGCTTTACAAGCGAGCACCGCTGGTATGCTGCCATTTCACCCTGCAGTCTAAGCTGAAAACAGCGAGTCCATCTGGAAATCTCGTGTGGATGTTTCCGATTCCTCAAATAACCTGCATTCAGCCGTACTCTTGGCATTTATGGTAATCAGTGCCCAGTTTTTTCTATCTTTTGGGTTACAACTTGTATCTTAGTAGACCTTGCACATGCTCTTATAACCTGCTTATAAGGTTCTGCTCCGCCCTTCCGCTCCTATTGGCCGCTGCCGCGTGACGTCGCTGTGACGCCGAACGTCCCTCCCATTCCAGGAAGTGGACGTTTGCCGCCCACATCGAGGTCGTATGGACGGGTAAGTACGTGTGACGGGGTTTAATCATGTGTGCAAATTGAACGTGCCGCACATACGATGGGGGCGTTGCAAATCGCATACGCTATCGTATGTAAAATTGCAACGTGTAAAGCGGGCTTTAACCTTCTTCATCTGATTGTGGGTTTTTCAGTCTTCTCCTTAGATATGATCTGTCTCACAGGCAAAATGGATCTATGTAGTAATGTGAGTTGCTGGATTCCGAGCAAGGTCTATGCTGAGGGAGACTAGGCTGTGTTTGACACACACACACACACACACACACACACAGACACACTAACACACTTATGATTTCTGTATGTTGCAAGCAGACGTTATGCTGCCTGTTACTGTATCTCTATGCAAGCTGTAGTCTGGCTTTACAGTTGTATCTGACAGGTGTCTTTTATACTATTCTGATTCCATAACTGAGCAGCAAGTGTAGGGCACTTGAAACACTGTTTTTGTGGCTGTCTCTTTATACTACTACTTATGTAGAGACTTCATCAGATAGCTTCACTCGACTGCAGAGGCATGTATGAAGATTTCAGAAAAAGTGCTTTATTTTCCAACTGAATTTTTGTATTATGCACAGTTACAGTTAACGACTATTCTAGCTAGCAAGATAGATGATAAACACTATGTACAGTGCTGGCCAAAAGTATTGGCACCCCTGCAATTCTGTTAGATAATACTCAGTTTCTTCTTGAAAATGATTGCAATCACAAATTCTTTGGTATTATTATCTTCATTTAATTTGTCTTCAATGAAAAACGAAAAAAAAAATTATCATAAAGCCAAATTGGATATAATTCCACACCAAACATAAAAAAGGGGGTGGACAAAAGTATTGGCACTGTTTGAAAAATCATGTGATGCTTCTCTAATTTGTGTAATTAACAGCACCTGTAACTTACCTGTGGCACCTAACAGGTATTGGCAATAACTAAATCACACTTGCAGCCAGATGACATGGATTAACACTAGAACTACTGGACTCGTGACACCTATATAGAAATACATAGTGCGAAGTAGTCAAAATGACTACCTCAGTAGTTCTAGTGTTAAAGTTGACTCAACCTCTGTCCTGTGTCCTTGTGTGTACCACATTGAGCATGGAGAAAAGAAAGAAGACCAAAAAACTGTCTGAGGACTTGAGAATCCAAATTGTGAGAAAGCATGAGCAATCTCAAGGCTACAAGTCCATCTCCAAAGACCTGAAAGTTCCTGTGTCTACGGTGCGCAGTGTCATCAAGAAGTTTAAAGCCCATGGCACTGTGGCTAACCTCCCTAGATGTGGAAGGAAAAGAAAAATTGACGAGAGATTTCAACGTAAGATTGTGCGGATGGTGGATAAAGAACCTCAACTAACATCCAAACAAGTTCAAGCTGCCCTGCAGTCCGAGGGTACAACATTGTCAAACCCGTACTATCCATCGGCGTCTGAATGAAAAGGGACTGTATGGTTGGATACCCAGGAAGACCCCACTTCTTACCCCGAGACATAAAAAAGCCAGGCTGGAGTTTGCCAAAACTTACCTGAGAAAGCCTAAAACGTTTTGGAAGAATGAACTCTGGTCAGATGAGACAAAAGTAGAGCTTTTTGGGAAAAGCCATCAACATAGAGTTTATAGGGAAAAAAAAGAAGCATTCAAAGAAAAGAACACGGTCCCTACAGTCAAATATGGCGGAGGTTCCCTGATGTTTTGGGGTTGCTTTGCTGCCCCTGGCACTGGACTGCTTGACCGTGTGCATGGCATTATGAAGTCTGAAGACTACAAACAAATTTTGCAGCATAATGTAGGGCCCAGAGTGAGAAAGCTGGGTCTTCTTCAGAGGTCATGGGTCTTCCAGCAGGACAATGACCCAAAACACACTTTGAAAAGCACTAGAAAGTGGTTTGATAGAAAGCACTGGAGACTACTAAAGTGGCCAGCAATGAGTTGAGACCTGAATCCCATAGAACACCTGTGGAGAGATCTCAAAATGGCAGTTTGGAGAAGGCACCCTTCAAATCTCAGGGACCTGGAGCAGTTTGCCAAAGAAGAATGGTCTAAAATTCCAGCAGAGCATTGTAAGAAACTCATTGATGGTTACCGGAAGCGGTTGTCCGCAGTTATTTTGGCTAAAGGTTGTGCAACTAAGTATTAGGCTAAGGGTGCCAATACTTTTCTCTGGCCCATTTTTGGAGTTTTGTGTGAAATGATCAATAATTTGATTTTTGTTTCATTCTCTTTTGTGTTTTTCATTGCAAGCAAAATAAATGAAGATAATAATACCAAAGAATTTGTGATTGCAATCATTTTCAAGAAGAAACTGAGTATCTGACAGAATTGTAGGAGTGACAATACTTTTGGCCAGCACTGTATATATGTACGTATTCCTCACACACTCATAATCATTATCATCACTACTAGTGTTGAGCGAACTCACAGATAACGGGTCCGCATTATATGGTTTTTAAAATTCGGTTCCGGGCCGGATTCCGGTCCTCATATAAGTTTATTAACCCCAAAAAGACCCTTAAAGTTCCTGCTAGCCACACGACAATCCTGGCTCTACTACATCCAAGCCTGGAGAGATCGAAAACATGTCCGATTTCTCCAGGCTCCGGGGAACACTGACAAGGGGAACTCGCCTGGCAGCAGTGACAGTGGCTGCCCTGCACTCCCCAACACCTGGTCAGGACTGTCATTGGTAAAGGGCTGGCGGGGTGTGGGGAACGGCCCAGCACTTTAACTCTGATGGTGCTGGTCGGGGAGGGGGATGCGGGGCATGACCTCCAGTGAACTGAGTAACGTAACTGCTGCCAGGTCCCCCTTGTCAGTGTTTCCCGGAGCCTGGAGAGATCGGACACGTGTTCGATCTCTCCAGGCTTGGATGTAGCAGAGTCAAGACCATTGTGGGACATTGTGTGGATTATAGTGGAAGTTCAAGGATCTTTTTGGGGTTAATAAAGAGGGGAAAGACGGTGCTGTATTTTATTTCAAATAAAGGATTTTTCTCTGTGTTTGTGTATTTTTTTTTACTTATATGATTAGTGATCGGTGGGTCTCATAGACCCCTAGCCATCACTAATTTTTGGCTTTATGACCATTGTGCACTGTCATTAACCCCTTATTACCCCGATTGCCACTGCACCAGGGCAATTGGGAAGAGCTGGGTAAAGCACCGGGATTCAAAATCGGGGGGGAAACTGCACACCATTTTTAAAATTGTTTATTTAAATAATTAAAAAAAAAGCCACATGTGGTTCCTCTTATATTGATAAACAGCTAAGATAAGTGCACGGCTGGGAGCTGCAGCCTCTAGCCGTATGCTTTATCTGTGCTCATTGTCATAATATAGGAGGGGACCCTACACGAATTGTTTGATTTATTTATTTTTACACCACGATACTGACACGCAGATAGGGTCTGCAATTGGTTGCAGTCAGATGCTGTCACACAGGGTGGGGGCGCATCTGACTGCAACCAATCACAGACTGCAGGACGCCCAGTGGGCGAGGAAAGCAGTGCATATCGCGGAGCAATGATGAGTGTCCCAGGAAGTGGGCGGTCGCAGGAGCAGTGTACAGCCATGCCGAAGCCTCCGTAAGTATGAAGCGCTTGCTTCAATCTTATTTTCTTTATTTTTCCCTTTTTTTTAATTTTCTGAGTGCCAGATCCGGATCAATATCTGCAATGGAAGGAGGGTAACATGGTTCCTGGGGATCTTGCCATCGGTCACAGCGGCCACTGAGGTCTCGGCCTCCTCTGCCGTGGCTCTTCCGCTCCCAGGAAACGGTACGGGGGATGCTAGCAGCGCCACCCGTGGTATGCGACCAGATGTTCACTGGGGTATTGGCAGCTAGAATGGTAGTCCCTCCGCAAGTAGGGTTTTGTCCCAGAGGGTGTATGGTGCAGTAGGCGTCGGAAGAAGGTAGTCCACACAAGTATTCAGTGCAACTGGTTTACTCACTTTCTGCAGATGTTAACTGGTTGCTCGAGGCCAGCTGGTTTCGCTTCCATGTCCCCTTCGTGCCAGTGCCAGTCTGGTTCTCTGGCACCTTCTTCCCCTGCTCCTGTCTCTGGTAAGTGGGTCCCCATGGTATAGAACACTGGGGGTCCCCATTCTAAGGTTTGTCCACTTCTGTCCGCCTGACGGTAGTGAACCCTGTGGGGTTGAAGTCTCTTGTCCTGTCCCCAGTTCTCCCTTTGCTACTGAGTCTTCAGATTCTTTAGGGTCAGCAAGGTCCTTGATGGTCCCCTTTTGCTGTGCAGGTGTTAACAGGAAGTTCTTCCCTATCCTATCGTCCTGTACCTCGTCGGTGCGTAGTTCCGGGAGTACTCCATTGTACTCCACCGGCAACCACTTCTCTTGGGTACCAGGTCACAGTTAACGTGAGTCAGGACGTCACTTCACTTCCACCTTCACACTCCTGCTGTCTGACACTTTCTACAGTCACTGCAGTTCTGACTACTGACGTCCTGTGTTCTCCCTGTCCACAGTCTGCCTTGAGGACTGTTGCCCTGGGTCTCATTAACCTCCTGTGGGGAGTGATTCCATCCGGCTGCTTGTAACACCTGTCCCGGAGAGAGACTGCACAGCGGCAGCTGAACATCTGGCCGCATACCACGGGTGGCGCTGCTAGCATTCCCCGTCCCGTACCGTTTCCTGGGAGCGGAAGAGCCGAGGCAGAGGAGGCCGAGACCTCAGTGGCCGCTGCGACCGATGGCGAGCTCCCCAGGAACCCCGTTACCCTCCTTCCATCCCCCTTGTCACACCGGACTAACTGTCAGACTTTCCCTTTATTGAAACCCGCCGGGGTCACGGAAGCCGGGTCGGGCCACTCACAGCCTGACCCCGAATACCACGGGCCCGGTGACCGTGCCATCCCT
The DNA here is from genome assembly GCF_048569485.1 of Anomaloglossus baeobatrachus. Classification (NCBI taxonomy): domain Eukaryota; kingdom Metazoa; phylum Chordata; class Amphibia; order Anura; family Aromobatidae; genus Anomaloglossus; species Anomaloglossus baeobatrachus. The sequence continues at coordinate 687,772,694 of NC_134353.1, read as the reverse complement.
GCAGGCCCCGGTGCAGGCGTTTCAGGATTGTTGGTGAAAAACTGGGATTACCTGGATTTTTGTTGGTACTTCCTTGTGGGGATGACTAGGATCTACCCTCCTTGAAAAAGCTAAGAGTACCCTCGTAAAACGCACGTTGGTGGTTAGTGATCCATTTCTTGGGGGGGGGGGTCTTGTCATGTTCTGTGAATAGGCAGTCATTGTGTACCCTTGCACTTACACTTTTGGTAAATATGATCTTTATTTTTTCATTTCCCTTGTTTCTCTGTTCACAGCTCTTTGAAAAATATGATTTATATGTGGAATATTCCTTACTATGACTCATTAATGGTATTTTTCGGCTGTGAAGGACCTCATGGGGTTAATGAATTCCCAATAGGGGACGCTGCCATTCCTCCTTTAATCTCTTTTGACATCCCACATGTCTCTTGTAATTGTTTTTAATGTTTTATACTACTGTTTGTGAAAACTAATAAAAATTATATTCTTTTGCACTTTTACTCTTTGTCCTCATGGTTTGATGATGCTTGTGGGGATGCAGAACCTTGTAGCACCCTGAAGGGATCAGGGGCGCTACACTAAAGCGGGCTTTACACGCTACAAGATCGCTACAGCGATCTCGTTGGGGTCACGGATTTTGTGATGACATCTGGCCGCTGTAGCGATGCCGTTGCGTGTGACACCTATGAGCGATTTTGCATCGTCGCAAAAACGTGCAAAATCGCTCATCGGTGACATGAGGGTCCATTCTCAAATATCGTTACTGCAGCAGTAACGAAGTTGTTCCTCGTTCCTGCGGCAGCACACATTGCTCCGTGTGACACCGCAGGAACAAGGAAACTCTCCTTACCTGCCTCCTGGCCACAATGCGGAAGGAAGGAGGTGGGCGGGATGTTCGTCCCACTCATCTCCGCCCCTCCACTTCTATTGGGCGGTGGTTCACTGACGCTGCTGTGACGTTGCTGTGACGCTGAACGAACCGCCCCCTTAAAAAGGAGGCGGTTCGCCGGTCACAGCGACGTCGCAGGGAAGGTAAGTAGTGTGACGGGTCCGGGCCATGTTGTGTGACACGGGCAGCGATTTGCCCGTGCCGCACAACCGATGGGGGCGGGTACGCACGCTGGCGATATCGGTACTGATATCGCAGTGTGTAAAGCGGCCTTTAGGTGTCATCAAACTTGTAAGAGATTTTGACTGCCTGATAGTAAAAGCCTGAGAAACCTCCATCAGTATGTTCTGCATATGAGAAGAACAGTAACACATGGATGGTAAAAATGGAAACACTAACCAAACAAAATCTAGCACAATAAGAAAAAGTGAATGGAAGAAAAACTGCAGACTCAGCAGTAACTACTAAACAGTGGTGTAGTGCAGTGACATAGCGTTTATCCCGCAGCTGCCAGCTCAATTATCAGCTGACCGAGGGTGACAGTGCCAGGAGTCAATATGAAGAGAAAGCTGCACACCAAATTCAGAGAAATATGGACAAGCATAACTGCTTTGTAATATAAAAGGAATGAAAAATACAATTAGCCATATGAAAAATTGAAAGTGTTGCATTGCATATTTCTCTGAATTTGGTGTGCAGCTTTCACTTCATACAGATTGTGTATATTTTGGCTACCATCCTGTTCACATTTACAATGGTGTTCCAGCAGTCTTTTTTGATTGTTATGCAGTTTTTTTTCTGTCTGAGAACCCAGTCCCACCCTTTAGCCATGTTTATTCAATTTCCTATATAGCCAGGTCCCTGGCTTCCCATACACAAGCAGGTTTCAACCACACATAGAGGCAGGGCCGGATTAAGGTTGGTGGGGGCCCCTGGGCAGAAAATCTGGTGGGGGCCCAATAACGTTAACATTTTAACCATAACAGTAGAGCACGAACTGTAGCATTTAGATATAAATACTGCACCTCAGTCTCACATTCCCCCTCCTCAGCATACTGTGCCCGCCATACTGTACCCTCACACTGGCCACCATGCTGCCCCTTCTCTATACTGCCTACCTGCTTCATTATCCAGTCACTATACTGTACCTTAGTCTTGCATTCCCATCCTCAGCATACTGTGACCTCCATACTGTGCCCTCACACTGGCCACCATACTGCTCCTTCTCTACACTGCACCTCAGTCTCACATTCCCCCTCCTCAGCATACTGTGCCCGCCATACTGTACCCTCACACTGGCCACCATGCTGCCCCTTCTCTATGCTGCCTACCTGCTTCATTATCCAGTCACTATACTGTACCTCCGTCTCACTTTCCCCCTTCTCAGCATCCTGTGCCCTCCATACTGTGCCCTCACACTGGCCACCATGCTGCCCCTTCTCTATGCTGCCTACCTCCTTCACTATCCAGTCACTATACTGCACCTCAGTCTTACATTCCCCTCCGCAGCATACTGTGTCCTCAATACTGTGCCCTCACACTGGCCACCATACTGCTCCTTCTCTATACTGCACCTCAGTCTCACATTCCCCCAGCTCAGCATACTGTGCCCTCACACTGGCCACCATACTGCCCCTTCTCTATCCTGCTTATCCCCCCTCCCCCACTACCCAGTCTCCACTCTATGCCCCTCACACTTTTCTTTCTCAATACTCTCCACTTACAATTTTCTCCCACCATACTGCTGCCTCACATTTTCTAATGGTGCCCCCTTGATTGCTGTGCAGGGGCAGATATGCCGCATGCCCCCCAAAGGTACGCCCCTGTACAGTGTACAGGAGAATACATGACTGGTACACGCAGGGTCGGCTCCAGGTTTTTGTAGGTCCTGGGAGAAAGAGTCTCAGTGGGCCCCATCCACACATAGACATGCACAGATACAGTTAGGTCCAGAAATATTTGGACAGTGACACAATTTTCGCGAGTTGGGCTCTGCATGCCACCACATTGGATTTGAAATGAAATCTCTACAACAGAATTCAAGTGCAGATTGTAACGTTTAATTTGAAGGTTTGAACAAAAATATCTGATAGAAATTGTAGGAATTATACACATTTCTTTACAAACACTCCACATTTTAGGAGGTCAAAAGTAATTGGACAAATAAACCAAACCCAAACAAAATATTTTTATTTTCAATATTTTGTTGCGAATCCTTTGGAGGCAATCACTGCCTTAAGTCTGGAACCCATGGACATCACCAAACGCTGGGTTTCCTCCTTCTTAATGCTTTGCCAGGCCTTTACAGCCGCAGCCTTCAGGTCTTGCTTGTTTGTGGGTCTTTCCGTCTTAAGTCTGGATTTGAGCAAGTGAAATGCATGCTCAATTGGGTTAAGATCTGGTGATTGACTTGACCATTGCAGAATGTTCCACTTTTTTGCACTCATGAACTCCTGGGTAGCTTTGGCTGTATGCTTGGGGTCATTGTCCATCTGTACTATGAAGCGCCGTCCGATCAACTTTGCGGCATTTGGCTGAATCTGGGCTGAAAGTATATCCCGGTACACTTCAGAATTCATCCGGCTACTCTTGTCTGCTGTTATGTCATCAATAAACACAAGTGACCCAGTGCCATTGAAAGCCATGCATGGCCATGCCATCACGTTGCCTCCACTATGTTTTACAGAGGATGTGGTGTGCCTTGGATCATGTGCCGTTCCCTTTCTTCTCCAAACTTTTTTCTTCCCATCATTCTGGTAGAGGTTGATCTTTGTCTCATCTGTCCATAGAATACTTTTCCAGAACTGAGCTGGCTTCATGAGGTGTTTTTCAGCAAATTTAACTCTGGCCTGTCTATTTTTGGAATTGATGAATGGTTAGCATCTAGATGTGAACCCTTTGTATTTACTTTCATGGAGTCTTCTCTTTACTGTTGACTTAGAGACAGATACACCTACTTCACTGAGAGTGTTCTGGACTTCAGTTGATGTTGTGAACGGGTTTTTCTTCACCAAAGAAAGTATGCGGCGATCATCGACCACTGTTGTCATCCGTGGACGCCCAGGCCTTTTTGAGTTCCCAAGCTCACCAGTCAATTCCTTTTTTCTCAGAATGTACCCGACTGTTGATTTTGCTACTCCAAGCATGTCTGCTATCTCTCTGATGGATTTTTTCTTTTTTTCAGCCTCAGGATGTTCTGCTTCACCTCAATTGAGAGTTCCTTAGACCGCATGTTGTCTGGTCACAGCAACAGCTTCCAAATGCAAAACCACACACCTGTAATCAACCCCAGACCTTTTAACTACTTCATTGATTACAGGTTAACGAGGAGGAGGAGGAGGAGACGCCTTCAGAGTTAATTGCAGCCCTTAGAGTCCCTTGTCCAATTACTTTTGGTCCCTTGAAAAAGAGGAGGCTATGCATTACAGAGCTATGATTCCTAAACCCTTTCTCCGATTTGGATGTGAAAACTCTCATATTGCAGCTGGGAGTGTGCACTTTCAGCCCATATTATATATATAATTGTATTTCTGAACATGTTTTTGTAAACAGCTAAAATAACAAAACTTGTGTCACTGTCCAAATATTTCTGGCCCTGACTGTACGTACACATACAGTATATATTTAAAGACAAATTCACAAAAACACATATAGACAGACATAAATCTAGACACAGTCATATACACCGACGTACATAGATGACACAAAGATACGCATCACACGTGCACACACAGACACATTTTTATATTTTTATCTATATTTTTAATATTGGGAAGCCGGCAACAGTCTCATTCACCTCCCCGCTTGTCTCCATCCAGCTCCTCCTGGGCATGTGTCTGTGCCACGCTGATTGGTGGCAGTCACTAACAGACATGGCCGCACATAGAGAACACTAACACTGCTGTATATACATCACAAGAGAGGCTGGGGACATCCATATTACTGAGGAAAGGGGTACATAGCAGTGGGGGGCATACAGCTCTAGAGGGGGGCAGTGGCTCTGAGGTGGGGGGGACAAAGAGCTCTGAGGTGGGGGGGTGACATGCAGCTCCGGGGGTATACAGCTCTGGGGTGTAGAGGACATACAACTCTGGGGGTATAGTATTATGCAGCCCCCATATTCCTCCATATAGTGTTATGAAGCTCCCATAGTCCTCCATATAGTATTATGCAGCCCCCATGTAGCACTATGCAGCCCCCATATGGCACTATGCAGCCCCCATATGGCACTATGCAGCCCCCATATGGCAATATGCAGCCCCATATGGCATTATGCAGCCCCCATATGGCATTATGCAGCCCCCATATGGCACTATGCAGCCCCCCATATAGTACAATGCACACCCATATAGCATTAGGCACCCTCATGTAGTACACAGCCCCTATATAGCATAGTGCATAGGCAGATAGCATTAGGCATCCTCACATAGTACACAGCCCCTATATAGCACAGAGCAGACCAAATTATATTAAGCACCTTCACATAGTACACAGCCCCTATATAGCACAGTGCAGAACCAGATAGCATTAGGCACCTTCATGTAGTATACAGCCCATATATAGCACAGTGCAGAACCAGATAGCATTAGGCACCCTCATGTAGTATACAGCCGCCATATCATTTAATGCACCCCCATGTTCGTCTGGCCACAGTGATTGTACATACTCATTCTCCTCGTTCCCCCGCTCCTCCGTCTCCTCAGCGCGTCCACTGCTGTCGCTTGCTCTTACCTCTCAGCAGGTGCGCAGTGATCACGTCACCACGCTCTGCTGCAGAGCTGTCAGAATGCCGACAGACACAGCGAGGAGAATCATGAGAGAGAGCGCGCCGCTCCATCTCATCATTGCTCTCAATTGTATCGGCAGCTGCGATGCCGATACAATTGAAAGCGCGATCCTCGGCGGGGGGAGGCAGCGCGGGCACCGTGCCCCCCTGACTAGCGCTACGCCACTCCTGCCACCGCGAGTGGGCCCCCCCGGCATTTGACCGGGTTTACTGTGATACAGACACCAGATGTTATAGAATATACACATTATTATATACCATCTGATGTGTGTACACAGTATATCACACTACTCTGTACACTGGATGTGGTATACCATGTACACAGATATACAATGTCCTGCACTGATCACACCTGGGCCTACAGGACCTCACATATTCTATATGTAATATGGGCCATATAGTGTAATGTGTGCTGCAGGCTCAGATGTGATCAGTGCAGGATCTGTGTAGTGATGTTTGTGCTGGAGATCAGTGTGAGTTATTGCAGGGGAGGGATGAGGCCGATGACCCAGCACTGACAGCCCGACCTGGTCTGCAGCAGCTCACACTCCGGCAATAACTCACACTGATAGCAGAGTGGCTGCTGTGCTGACACTATGGAATCCGGTCTGGTGTTATCAGCGGCGTCCTGCTCCCTCCTCATTGCAGCCTCCTGCCCGGCACCATGATTAATAACATCATACTTACCAGGATCCACTGAGACCTCCGGTCCTCCCACAAGCTCCTCTACGGCAGGAACTTAGAAGCAGCAACAGGTGCGCGGTGACGTCATCCTAGCAGACGCAGCCTACACAGTGTGCAGTGGGCGTGTCTGCAGAAAAGTGACGGCCGGGATTGAAATTCTTTAAAGGTACAGTGCGGTCCTGAACCACACTGATGGTGGTGGGGGCCCCCCTCAGAAGCTCTTGTGGTGGGGGCCCCTGGGCTGGAGCCCCGTCTGCCCCGCCTATAATCCGGCCCTGCATAGAGATAACATTTGGTTAGGTACCCATGTGCCGCCCCCACGCCAGCAGCCGGTGCTGCTCGGATCCGGATCTACGGTATGGCTCGAGGGGTTCTCCTGACCCGGGGGTCGCGCAGACACTCTGAATCAAAGGGGGACGTATTTGTACGGGATTGGTTATAAACTGTCTGTGACTTCACCCACGGTGTCTGGTGAGATATAGCACCATCGCTGCTGTTATGGGATCCCCGGGGGAGATGTAATGGCAGCTGGATGTTAACCCCTCCGTGGATAGGGATGGTTGCCCTAGGACCCGATGACTTGGTGCAGGGGACGGTGATAGCAGGGGCCGGTGCGCCTGGTCAGACCAGGGAGTCTCAGCTTACTCACGGTTAAAGAAATCAGACAAGTGCAGTTATTAACCAAGGTGCTGGCGGCCGGCTACCGCGGCCGGGTGTACTCTGGTCCCCCATCCGGGCTGGTGGTCTGTGTCACTTTCCTCTGCACTGTGTTGTGATGTGGTGGACGTCCCGGTGTGGAACGCGAGAGTCCGCTCCCGGTACTATTGTTAGGAGCCGTGCCCGCTGACGCTGACCCGTGGGATCTACCGGGCCCTGGCGGATGCCCTATCCCTCTCTGTGGGTGGTTGTCTGCTTTTGGAACTTTGGTTGGGACAGGACCTATAATCCTGCCCTCAATCAGTTAATTAGCTAGGCCGTTGGTTCCGGTCCTGGCTTCAGGGTCTGAGTACCCCCTCTGTTCACGGTTTCCAATCGGGTCTCCGGTGTCGGTACCAGCGGGCTCCTAACCTGTCCCGGTCCACCTCGGATCTGCTGAGCCGTCTTCCCATCTCCTGCTAGACACGGACCACCGTCTGCCACCTAGCCAATGCACCAGGGCACCAACCTCAGCACCTGTCAGTTTGAGCCTCAGACCTTTGGCACAGGCCTGGACTCCACTCCAACTTTGACTTTACACTGACACTCACTCAAACTAACTCCCTATTTTCCCGCCCCGGCTCTCTAGACCCCTAGGTGGGTGTTCTCCATCCGCCTGGTCCCGCCCACTGGTGTGCCTATCCTGCCCTGGGGGAGGTGACTAGGGTTTCAGGTCAGCTGATTTAATCCTGTGAGGGAAGGTGTTATGCAGGGGCCTAATGTGTGTGACTACCTGGTTTTGCCAGGGCGTCACACCCACGCACACAAGCAGGTTTTAACCGCATATAGAGGCAACATTTGGTTAGGGACCCCATAAATAAGAGATTACCGTGAAGTTGGTTATCGGGCAGTAATGAATTGATCAATACATTAGCTAAATATCTCTTTTTTCAAATAATCCTCATCAGTTATGCAATGTCACATTTTCAGTTTTTTTCAATTTTTCATATGGCTAATTGTATTTTTCATTCCTTATGTATTACAAAACACTTATGGTTGTCCATAGTTCTCTGAATTTGGTGTGCAGCTTTCACTTCATATAGATTGTGTATTTTTTTGGCTAGCACCCTGTTCACATTTACAATGGTGTTCCAGCAGTCTTTTTTGATTGTATTGTAGTACCAGGAGTCAGACCATCATATTGATCCCCTATATTGTGATTAGGTGATCAATTGTTTATTCGCAGACATCCCCTTTAATTGGGCTCATGTCTTACTGTAGCGCCACTGATGCCATCAGGGCACTACAAGGAACTGCATCCTCTAGGGGATGCAGGACCTATCCCCTGGGACCTGGAAAGTGCCATTGACCACCAAAACACGAATCAAATCCTAGTGAACTCTCCACACTGGGCATAAAGGGGTTAACAGAAGGGTTTACCCAGCTTGGCGGGAGGAGTTAGAGGGTCTGAGTCGGAGTCAGTAGGAGTCTGACAGCGCACGATGAAGTGTGCGGAAGTGCCAGCACTGCGCCTGTGTAACAGTGACCCCGGGGGCACGGGAGAGAGGTCGCAAGGACGGGTACCGGAGATACCGCTGGGACCGGAGTACGAACGGGGCACGGGGCCCTAGGTCAAATGTCAAGTTTTAAACGATTTATCAATACCTGCACGGTGTGGAAACCTTCACGGACTTCACCGAACCAAATAAACCGGGGGCATCAGCAGCAAACTAGGATCAGGGTTCGGACACTTACCTCCCCGCAGGGTCCGCGCTGCCCGCCGTATGGAGAAGGAGACTGTACCCCAAAAGGGACAGTTGGGGCCCCCAAACACTTCAAGCTACGGGGACTCAACTACAAGAGAGTGCCGGGGATAGAGCAACCTGGGTCACTACATTGGCACTGATACTCCTGGAACCGGAACCAGCCTACCGAGGGTCCATGTGAGTAGAGACTATTAAAGTCAATTTGGTGCAGTCTCCATCATTCTGCACTCTCACAGTTCCCAGACACTATCTGCGGAGGGCCCAACACCACAGCTGCCGTTTATCATCAGCTCTGGGAGTACCTACGTTTGGCAGCGTTGGTTTCCATCCTCAACCGCAACCCGCAGGTGGCATCACATGACAAAAACTCTTATCTCCCCTGTAAATACACCCCATTAACAAAAGGGGCCCAGAGCATGGGACCGGGCAACGGCCACCAGAGTGACATCCCCGTCTGTTACCGCCCGGGACCAAGCACCCCCTTCTCTGGGCGCTACATTACAAATAGTTTTAGAACCAATTTCAGACTGGTATGTTGAAATTCACTCTATGGTTACTCAGGTTCAGTTTAATATTACATTTACAGGAAAGATCAGAAATCAATTTAGTCTAATAAAAATCAGAGATGAATACATATACACAACAGTGCTAGGCTTTACACAAAGTATCTGCAAGGTCACTTACTGTGGTAGGGGCGTTAATAATTGATAAATTATATCCATATTGAAAACTCCCTCCAATTCCCACTGCACAGACAGCCCAGAAAAGTTTCCAGAACGGAGGCTAGCGAGAAACATAAAAAAAATTAATTCTTAAAAAGCAATAGTCCGTAAAAGAATTCCTATTAATTTAACTGTTCAAAATGGTGGCCATAAACTTACCAAAATATTTTTATCAGTAATACAATAGTTTACTTCATACATCAGTTTACAACAACCATAATCATCTCCGTAAGGAGCATTCACTAGACCATATTTTATTGTTTGCCTTCAGGCCGGGTAGTGCATAAGCATCAACATATATAAAAGGCTGTTTGTTCAGGTCAGGACAGAGATAGATGGTCATGTGATCGCAGCCTTCTTGACTCTACCATACTTTTTAAGGCAAAATTCCTAAAAATTTTTTTAATAAAAATAGCTTCCTTTTAGGCTTCAATTACTAGGCTACACGTGTTAAAATGCTTGCTTAAAGGGAATCTGTCAGCAGGTTTTTGCTACCTCATCTGACAGCAGCATGATATAACCAAACAGATTCTGAATCCAATGATGTATCACTTAGATTACTGGCTGCAGTCATTCTGACATTATCAGAAAGATTTAATGATGTAGCAGAGTTGAGAGCTCTCCCGCCCACACAAAACTCTCAATAGAGATTGTACATTCAGAGTGAGGTGTCAATCAGCAGAGGGGGGGACTGCTGTGTGCGTGACTGCTTAGCTCCAGCAATGATAAGGGTCCTGTTGCTTAAACAAACATAGCAAAAAAACAAAAAATCAGACTGTGACAAGACAGTAATTTCGTGTTAACTCTTGCAGCATGCTGGCTTTAGGTTACATAGCAAAAACCTACTGACAGATTGATTTAATTTACATTACATTGTCCTACATGACTTGAACCACACCACATTCAGTATTTATTAAGCTTATCAGACATATTTTGTTGCCTGTTAGACAAGAGATTGTATCTAAAAAATGTGATCCTTAACGGGGTGTGAAAACAGAAGTAGACTAAATTGTGTTTGCACAAAAATTGTGTCCCAATTTGGAGTAGCTTTGTGGACCAAAATGAGAACAACTAAAGACCTGTTTATCACCATTTTTTGGGTATATATAATAACTACAGTTTTATATTGTAAATAAAAAATCTGATTTATTGTAAAAATCATGCAAACGGAAGTCTGTTTTTATGGCATATACAGTACCTAGAAAAAGAATTCATACCCAGTGAACTTTTCAACATTTTTTACATTACCACCACAATCGTAAATGTATTTTATGGAGATTTGGTAGGACTATCTTTTGATGCAATAACAGCTGTAAAGCTGGTGTCACACACAGCGACAACGACAACGACGTCGCTGCTACGTCACCATTTTCTGTGACGTTGCAGCGACGTCCCGTCGCTGTCGCTGTGTGTGACATCCAGCAACGACCTGGCCCCTGCTGTGAGGTCGCCGGTCGTTGCTGAATGTCCAGCTTCATTTTTTGGTCGTCACTCTCCCGCTGTGACACACACATCGCTGTGTGTGACAGCGAGAGAGCAACGAAATGAAGCGAGCAGAGAGCAGGAGCCGGCGTCTGGCAGCTGCGGAAAGCTGTAACCAGCGTAAACATCGGGTAACCAAGGGAAGCCCTTTCCCTGGCTACCCGATATTTACCTTCGTTACCAGCCTCCGCCCTTGCTGCCAGCGCCGGCTCCTGCACTGTGACATGTGGCTGCAGTATGCATCGGGTAATTAACCCGATGTGTACTGTAGCAAGGAGAGCAAGGAGCCAGCGCTAAGCAGTGTGCGCGGCTCCTTGCTCTCTGCACTGTGACATGTAGCTGCAGCACACATCGGGTAATTAACCCTATGTGTACTGTAGCTAGGAGAGCAAGGAGTCAGCGCTAAGCAGTGTGCGCGGCTCCCTGCTCTCTGCACTGTGACATGTAGCTGCAGTACACATCGGGTTAATTAACCCGATGTGTACTGTACCTAGGAGAGCAAGGAGCCAGCGCTAAGCAGTGTGCGCGGCTCCCTGCTCTCTGCACTGTGACATGTAGCTGCAGTACACATCGGGTTAATTAACCCGATGTGTACTGTACCTAGGAGAGCAAGGAGCCAGCGCTAAGCGCGGCTCCCTGCTCTCTGCACATGTAGCACAGCGACGTTATGATCGCTGCTTCTGCTGTGTTTGACAGCTAAGCAGCGATCATAACAGCGACTTACAAGGTCGCTGTTACGTCACAGAAAATGGTGACGTAACAGCGACGTCGTTGTCGCTGTCGCTTAGTGTGAACCCAGCTTAAGTCTTTTGGGGTATGTCTCTATCAGCTTTACACATCTTATCTTGAGGCATTATTCTTTGCAAAATAGCTCTAGCTGATTGAGATTGGATGGAAAGAGTCTGTGAACAGCAATTTTCACATGTTGTCACAGATTCTCAATGGTATCTGGACTGGTCTCGACTGTGACTGGGCTATTCACACACATGAATATGCTTTGATCTAAACATTCCATTGTACCTCTGGCTGTATGTTTAGGTTCCTTGTCCTGCTGGAAGGTTAAACTTCACCCCACTCAAGTCTTTTGCAGCCTCTAACAGATTTTCCTGCAGGATTGCCCTATTTTTTGCTTAATCCATTTCCCATCAACTCTGACCTGCTCCCCTGCCCCTGCTGAAGAAAAGTATCCCCACAGCATAATGCTTCCACCACCATATTTGAAAGTGGTGATGGTGTTTTAGGGTGATATGCAGTGTAATTTTTCTGCCACACATACTGTTTGCATTTAGCCCAAAAAGTTCTACTTTGGTCTCATCTAACCAGAGCACATTGTTCTGCATTCTAGCTGCGTGCCCATAGGTTTTTGTAAACAGGAATTCTTATGACTTGTTTTTAAAAAAATGGCTTTCTTCTTGCAGCTCTTTCATAAAGTCCAGATTTGTTGAGTATATGACTAATATTTGTCCTGTGGACAGATTCTCCCACCTGAGATGTCGATCTATGCAGCTCCTCCAGAGTGCCCATGGGCCTCTTGGCTAGCTTGGCTATCTAATTATTGCTCTCCTTGTTTGGGATGTCAGTTTAGCTCCGTCCCCTACATGGCTTTATGCAAGCCTAAAATGGGACTTCTTATGACGTGCTTTAAATAATGGGTTTCTCTTCTACAAAAGGGATTTTTGGGGATTTCGTCCGTGACGCCACCCACGGGTTGTGGTGAGGTTGGGCACCACCGCTGCTATTGACGGGGATCCCGGGAGCGATGGTAGGGAGCAGCTGGGATGTTTCTCTCCCATCCGTGGGTAGGGGGTTGGTGGTCCCGGGGCCCAGTGAGGTGTCGGGGAGGCAGGGTTGGCAAGGTGCAGGGTCGCTTGGACTGCGCAGCGCGGTGCCGGATGGTACGGTAGTACTCACTCTGCCACAAATGGATGCAAAGTCTCTGGTAAACCAAACGGCTGGATGGACGGGTCCCGCAGCCGGCTGCTGTGGTTTCTCCCAGACGGTTGGTTGCCTTTCCCTGCACCTTTATGTATGTTTGGTCCCGATGGCTTCCCACCGGTAACCCGCTCCACAGCGTGTATATGTGCCGGAGGAGCCCTTTTGCCCGCAGGCTCTGGCCCTTGGAACTCTAGCTGTGGCGGTAGCTGTATTTCCTTTTGCTGGTTGGACGGTTGCCTTCAATCGGGTCTTGGCTGTTAGGAAACCCCTGGGGTTCCGGTCACTGACGGATTTGACCTATTTAACGGCGACTCCAAGCCTGGTCGGGGTCCGCAGGCCCTGCCGGTTTGTGCTGGCTTCACTTCGCTCCCCGGTTCGGTACCGGCGGGCCACCGCCCGTCCCCGGTCCTACGGTTCCGTGTTGATCTGCCTCTCCTGCAGACGGCCACCACCGTCTGCCAACCTTGCTCTGTGTGCCCGGGCCACGTACCCGGACACAGTCAGTTTGCTTCTCTACTACCACTTTACTCCTCACTCTACCACTTCCCTATCTGCACTAACTTCCTTTTCCCGCCTCCAGGACTGTGAACTCCTTAGTGGGTGAGGCCAAACGCCTGGCTCCACCCCACCTGGTGTGGACATCAGCCCCTGGAGGGAGGCAACAAGGATTTTGTGTCTGGCTGATGTGTCTATCTAGGGGTGGGGGTGTTGTGTTGTAGTACCTGTGACGACCTGGCTATTCCAGGGCGCCACATTCCCCCTTGGTTAAATGCAGACCATCCGCGGGTTGCCCGTCCATCACCGGTTTTATTTTTCAACTGTAAAAGATATAAAACATGTGAAAACATTCAACAAAGCATATTTATAAATCTTCCCTTAACGGGATGGACGGTATTTTAACGTTACAAACACATTTTTATTAATAACGGACGGCTTCCGCTCTCACACCCAAACAACATGGCCGTGATGCTGCCCCTAAGAAGTGGGCAGCACCCCTTGACCCCAGTCCAGATCCAGGCTGCCCGAGCGGGAACAGGTACGGTGTCTCGCACCCGACTGTCACTTCAGGGGACCCCACGTCCATGGGGGACCTCTGACCCCCGGAGGATCGCCACCGGTTGCGGTAGTGGCGGGCCTGGGCCCATCCTCCAAATCAGCCTCTCCGGAGGCGGCAACGGAAACATGCCTAACATATTTACATTTCCACCAGTTTGTGGGTGCTCTGCAAGTTCTCAGGCATGTCCATAAGCAGTTTCTTATGCAACGGTACAAAGGGTCCCTACGGGGACTACTTGCCGGCAACGGCTGGATCGATCACAGTGCCAATCAGGTAAAAACTTCGGTTGATTACTTTCATTTAACAGGTAACGGTACTGGTGGTCGCAACGGGGACAACGGTGCAACGGAGGGACCGTTGCCTTCACTGCTCACTTTCATACTCCTCACCCGGCCCCAGGTGAAGAAACACGGGTACCAGCCCCTCCAGCGCACGGCAGGCGCGACTGGGAAGGGCCGCCCGATATCCATTATTTCCGCTCCGTGGGATGTAAGTGGCCTCCATGTCATGCAAGCCGACGACTCCCTCCTCCTCCGAGACAGGCTCTGTGTCAGGCCCGGAGTCACTATCATCCGTTCCTGCGCCAGGCGGGTTGCCGCCAGCTGCTGCAGTCTCCGGGCTCGCCACTCTTTCGGCTGCCGCTGCAGGGGGGCGCAAGTCAGACGGACGAGCAGCGGCGGGGCACGCGGGTAGGGAAGACGGAGGCAGTATGGGGGCCAGGGGCAGACCAGGTCCCTCAGCCGCAACGGCCGGTCCCTCAGGGACATAGGGGCGTGGGTCACTCACCAGCTCCTCCATCATGGCATCCATCCCGTACACCAAGGCGACCGCAGCTAACTCCTCCACCTCCGCGGTCCACTGCTCCATCAGAAGACATATCTGATTCCGATACCGCTGACAGATCCCCGCCATTCGGGCCCTGATCCATGCCGCTTTTCCGGGCACCGGCTCCAGGATCTCTGTGTGGCCGGATGGGGCGGACATGTTGGCAGCGGTATCTTCCAGGAACCAAATATGGCGGCAGAGTCCTGGCGTCCCTGCTTTTATGGCCTTGGTTTACATGCGGCCAGACGCCATCCGCCCTCCTTGGTCTTTTCTCAGCACCGCCTCTTCAGGGGCGGGGCTTCGGCTTTCGCGCCTCCACTTCTCAAGAAGACGCTCGAGCGGGAAAATCTTCGCGCCCAAGATGGCGGATTCTGAAATTTTTCTGCCGGACACCGCCGGCGGGACACAAGGCGCAAATCTACCAGCCGGTAGAATGGTAAGATCCTGTTCGTGACGCTAAGTTGTCGCGGGCGGCGGGGCGCTGCGCTCACCACGCTCGGGTCCGGCGCTGCTGCTGCTGCTCGGTGGCTCGAGCGGTGGGCTGGATCCGGGGAATTGAGCGGCGCTCCTCGCCCGTGAGTGAAAGGGGGGTAGTTCAGTTTTGGGGATTTGGTCCGTGACGCCACCCACGGGTTGTGGTGAGGTTGGGCACCACCGCTGCTATTGACGGGGATCCCGGGAGCGATGGTAGGGAGCAGCTGGGATGTTTCTCTCCCCTCCGTGGGTAGGGGGTTGGTGGTCCCGGGGCCCAGTGAGGTGTCGGGGAGGCAGGGTTGGCAAGGTGCAGGGTCGCTTGGACTGCGCAGCGCGGTGCCGGATGGCACGGTAGTACTCACTCAGCCACAAATGGATGCAAAGTCACTGGTAAACCAAACGGCTGGATGGACGGGTCCCGTAGCCGGCTGCTGTGGTTTATCCCGGACGGTTGGTGGTTGCTGCCTTTCCCTTCACCTTTGTGTATGTTCGGTCCCGATGGCTTCCCACCGGTAACCCGTTCCCCAGCGTGTATATGTGCCGGAGGAGCCCTTTTGCCCACAGGCTCTGGTCCTTGGAACTCTAGCTGTGGCGATAGCTGTATTTCCTTTTGCTGGTTGGACGGTTGCCTTCAATCGGGTCTTGGCTGTTAGGAAACCCCTGGGGTTCCGGTCACTGACAGATTTGACCTATTTAACGGTGATTCCAAGCCTGGTCGGGGTCCGCAGGCCCTGCCGGTTTGTGCTGGCTTCACTTCGCTCCCCGGTTCGGTACCGGCGGGCCACCGCTCATCCCCGGTCCTACGGTTCCGCATTGATCTGCCTCTCCTGCAGACGGCCACCACCGTCTGCCAACCTTTCTCTGGGTGCCCGGGCCATGTACCCGGACACAGTCAGTTTGCTCCTCTACTACCACTTTACTCCTCACTCTACCACTTCCCTATCTGCACTAACTTCCTTTTCCCGCCTCCAGGACTGTGAACTCCTCAGTGGGTGGGGACAACCGCCTGGCTCCACCCCACCTGGTGTGGACATCAGCCCCTGGAAGGAGGCAACAAGGATTTTGTGTCTGGCTGATGTGTCTATCTCGGGGTGGGGGTGTTGTGTTGTAGTACCTGTGATGACCTGGCTAGTCCAGGGCGCCACACATCCATCTTAGGAAAGAGATGAGGAAACTGAGGTTCATGTTCGGAAACATAATGTTCGACGTTCGAGTGAGTGACGAGTATGAACCACTCAAGTGAGCAGCACTGTGCTTGGGTATGAGTGATGCTCAGCCCTGTGCGAGTCACGTGCTGTGTTTGATCTGCTCACATTTGGGGTATAATCAGCGTGATCAGAGGTAGTGTGCACACACAAAACCCCCACCAAAATATTTTTTAAACCCTGCCCACCCTGCCCCAGAAGTGTTTTGCTAATGGCCCATAAGCAAAACGTTTCTGGAGCAGGGTAGGCAAGGTTTATAAAAAAAAAAATTTGGGGAGGGGTGGATACACTACATCTGATCACACTGATTTTACCCCAAATGTGAGCCAATCAAACACTGCATGTGGCTGAGCATCACTCATACCCAAGCACAGCGCTGCTCACTTGAGTGGTTTGTACTCGTCACTCTTTGAAAGTCGGTTTCCGAACTCAAACCTCAGTTTCGCTCATCTCTAGTCTTAGGTCTCATTCGTACATCAGTATTGTGGCATCAGCATGTTGTGAGTACCTCTGCAAAATGGATCATGTGTGCCTCCCTGGCGCAGGCCGGGGTGCTCGGATCCGGGGGGGTTCGTGGCTCGAGGAGTCCGGACCCGGGCTCGGCACTCAATCCGATCCTTGAAAGGGGATATTTACCGGGGAGAAGTTCGTGACACCACCTGCGGGTTGCGGTAATGGGAGTATCGCCGCTGCTGGAAGGAGTACCGGGGCAGCTGGTGTGGGACACCAAGGTGTCAGTCCTTCTGCAGGTAGGGAAGGCCCTGACCTCTGAGGTATTGGTGTGGGATATTTGGGAGTGCAGGGGAACAGAGTACTCACTGTGGGTAGTTGTGGTGTAGGATGTGGATTATAAAGCAGACACTCACACTGAAGATAAACCAAAGTCTCTGTGCATCCAGTCACTACAGGGGAGCCCCGTGCAGGTGTCCGCTCCCACCGGTGTCATTTGATAGTCCGGACCCTGCCTCCGTGCACAATTTTAGTTGTCTGTTGTGGCCCCTTGACATGAAGCTGTTGGGGCCCCGCTACCTGTGTGTAGGGCAGCTATGCTCTTGATGGCTGGTACTTGGGATTTCAGTTGGGTTGCTTTACTGGAAAACCCTATCCCCCGCGTTGTGCTGATGCCTTCAATATCTGAGCTCTTAGGGAAGTTCGTGAAGATACTCTCCCTCCCAGGTTAATTATCAGGACGGATGAACCTGCTCCTGACCTAGGGTCCTGTACCCCGCCATGCTCGGTACCGGTCACTTCTTTTGGGGTTCTGATGCCGACAGTCCTCCTAGACTATGTTTTTCGCACCCTTTCCAATTTCACTGCCACCGGTCCCCGGCTCTTGTGGTCCCGGACCACCGTCTGAGACCCAACCTTAGTCTCGCTCCCCGGGAGCTACTACTCCCAGCTCCTCACTCTTTGAGGGCTCTCACTGTTCTGCTCTCCACTTCCTCCCTCCCACCAGTCTGCCTGACCCCTAGGTGGGTGGCCCTACTCCAGCTTGACCATCCTACTAGTGTGTCTGACAGGTTTGATGTAAGGTGTGGTTGGGATTTGTAGTGCTGATTGTGTGACACTGGTTATTGGGAATCTGGAACCATGGGGGTTGGGTCCTGCACCCTGGGGGACAGGATGCAGCTCTCTGTAGCACCCTGATATAGTCAGGGGCACTACACATGTCCACCCATATAAGTCTATGGGCATGGGTGAACCATCCGATTGCACTCGGATGTCATCCAAGTGCAGTCCGATATACGCAGATAGACAATGTTGAAGATGGAGAAATTAATCTCTCCCTCTTCTTTACACCCGTGATCAGATTCAAGCACGTGAGAGAATTGGAGGCAGACTAGAAGACATTCAGCTCACGAGCAACAGAAATTTCTGCTGAATGTCATTAGCATATCGTATCAATGCTCTCATATCGGATGCTATACACTATTGTGACCCAGGTCTCAGTGTTTGTATGCCAAAGCTAGAAGTGGAACTTACAGAGAAAAACTAGAATTGAAAAAGTAGGATTTTTGTGTACTCACCGTAAAATCTCTTTCTCTGAGTCTTCATTGGGGGACACAGGACCATGGGTTATGCTGCTGTCACTAGGAGGCTGACACTAAGTAAACATAAAAAAGTTAGCTCCTCCCTAGCAGTATCCACCCCGAGCCGGAGGCGGGCTCAGATCAGTTGGTGCAAAAGCAGTAGAAGGAGTACCAGAATCACCATACATAAAAACAAGTTGTAACTAAAACAATGCAGCTGTGCAAACAAGAGGTCTATGAACATAAGACCGCTGAAAAATAGCAGGCAAATGCAATTGAACAACCAAAAAACCAAGCAGGGTGGGTGCTGTGTCCCCCAATGAAGACTCAGAGAAAGAGATTTTACGGTGAGTACACAAAAATCCTACTTTCTCTATCGTTTCATTGGGGGACACAGGACCATGGGACGTCCAAAAGCAGTCCCTGGGTGGGAATACCGAAAACCCGCAGATAGGAAGAAAACAACAACCTCCCTCGGCGGGTTTGCACTATAATTGGATGCTGCCACCCTATTACAGGTGTGCAACTGCTGCCTGCAAGACCTTTCTCCCAAAACTAGCATCTGCCGATGCTTGGGTGTGAACCTGGTAGAACCTAGTAAAGGTGTGCAGGCTAGACCAGGTGGCGGCCTTGCAGACCTGGTCGGCCGACGCCTGATGCCTAATCGCCCAAGAGGCTCCCACTGCACGGGTAGAGTGCGCCCTTACCCCCCGCGGCGGAGACTTATCCCGAATCCGATAGGCCTCTGATATGGCGGAACGGATCCATCTGGCAATTGTGGCCTTGGATGCCGATTCACCCCTCTTGGGACCAGAAGGGAGGACAAACAGACCATCTGACTTACGGAACGGCGCGGTTCTGGAGACATAAATTCTAAGTGCACGCACTAGGTCCAGGGTGTGCAAGGACCTCTCCAAGTTGTGAGAGGGGCCAGGACAGAAGGACGGAAGAACGATTTCTTCGTTAAGATGGAACGGGGAGACCACCTTTGGGAGAAAAACGGGATCTGGCCGGAGAACCGCTTTGTCCTGGTGAAAAATCAAAAAGGGGGAACGACAAGAGAGAGCTGCCAGCTCTGACGTCCTGCGAATAGAAGTGATGGCAACGAGAAACACCACCTTCCAAGACAGGTGAGAAAGGGAAGATTCTCGCAAGGGCTCGAATGGGGGGCCCTGAAGTGACCCTAGGACTAGATTAAGGTCCCACGGCTCTAGAGGCCGACGGTACGGCGGTGCCAGGTGAGCCACTCAGTGGATGAAGGTCTTAACCTGTGAACGAGCGGCCAGTGGCTTCTGAAACAGGATTGATAACGCCGATATCTGGCCCTTTAGTGTTGCGAGCGAGAGACCAGCATCTAGGCCTGACTGCAAGAATGCCAATAGGGAAGGAAGGGAGAAGGCGAGAGGAGAAGAAATATTATGTTCTTCACACCACCTGAAGAAAACTTTCCACGTGCGGTAGTAAATTTTTGATGAAGATGGCTTCCTGGCCCTAATCATTGTCTGAATCACTCTTGAGGAAAAACCAGCCTTAGCTAGAACCCAGGATTCAATGGCCAGGCCGTCAAATTTAGGACCTGTGAGTTCTGATGGAAAAGAGGTCCCTGCTGCAGGAGATCTGGACGGTCTGGAAGGCGCCACGGAGCGTCTGCGAGGAGCTGAGTTAGTTCAGCGAACCATACTCGCCTGGGCCAGTCCGGAGCCACTAGGATGACCGGTATTCCTTCCGCCTTGATCTTCTTGAGGACCCTCGGAATTAGAGGGAGCGGAGGGAAGATGTACGGGAGACTGAACTGGCTCCATGACAGGGTGAGGGCGTCGACTCCTAAAGCCAAGCGGTCGCGGCACCGCGCTACAAATCGCGGAACCTGACGGTTGAACCGGGAGGCCATTAGGTCCACGTCCGGAACTCCCCATCTGTCGCAGATCTGGTTGAAGACTTCCCGGTTGAGGGACCATTCTCCGGAGGCGAGGCCTTCCCTGCTGAGGAAGTCCGCCGCCCAATTGTCCACGCCTGGGATGTGTACCGCTGAGATCAGGGAGTGATGACACTCGGCCCAGTGCAAAATCTTCTTGACTTCTCGCATCGCTCCGACACTTCTTGCGCCGCCTTGGTGGTTGATGTACGCCACCGCCGTCGCATTGTCCGACTGGATCCTGACCGGGCAACCCTGTACTAGGTGCCGAAACTGCTGCAAGGCTAGCCGGATGGCTCTTATCTCCAAAATGTTGATCTGGAGAAAACTCTCCCTCGGTGACCATCGGCCCTGCGCTGTGTGATGCCGAAACACTGCTCCCAGCCCTGGAGACTGGCGTCGGTGGTCACTATCTTCCAGTGGAGCGGGAGGAAAGACCTGCCTGATGCGAGGTTGCGTTGATTGAGCCACCAACGGAGGGAGTGGCGGGTCTCCGGCGAAAGATGAAACCTGCGGTCCAGAGAAAAGGGAGATCTGTCCCACTTCTTTAGCAAGGCCAGCTGGAGGGGCCGGAGATGGAACTGTGCAAAGGGTACCGCTTCCATCGCCACCACCATACGACCGAGGACTCGCATGCCGAACCTGATGGAAACTTGGCGCTGACGCCGGAGAGCGCGGAGGCCTCGTTGTAGGGAGGACATCTTTTCCTGTGTGAGGAAAACTCGCCCTTGGATGGTATCGAATACCATGCCTAAAAAGGTGATCCGACGGGCCGGGGTCAGAGAGGACTTCTTCCGATTTATCAGCCTCCCTAACCGTGAAAGGGTGTCGATCGTGACCTGAACCCCAAGACGACAGTCCTCGAAGGAAGATCCCTTTATCAACATATCGTCCAAGTACGGGATGACCATGACACCCCTGGAATGCAGGACGGACATGGCAGCAGCCATGATCTTCGTAAAGACCCTGGGTGTGGATGCGAGGCCGAAGGGAAGAGCCGTGAACTGGAAGTGATCTTCCGCTATCGCAAAGCGGAGGAACTGTTGGTGAGAGGTGGCTATCGGGACGTGAAGATAGGCGTCTTGAATATCCAGCGATGCCAGGAATTCACCTACCTCCATGGACGCGATGACGGACCGGAGTGACTCCATGCGAAACGGCCGAGGCCTCACCGACCTGTTTAGAAGCTTTAGGTCGAGGACGGGACGGACAGAGCCGTCCTTTTTGGGGACCACGAAAAGGTTGGAATAGAACCCCTTGAAACGCTCTGCGGGAGGGACTGGTACCACGACTCTGGCTTGGAGGAGGGAGTCTATGGAGTGAAAGAACGCGCGAGCCCGCGCGGGAGACTCGGGAGGGCGAGATAGGAAAAAACGTCTCGGTGGCTTTGCTTCGAATTCTATTTTGTAGCCTGATGTGATGATCTCTCTGACCCAGGCATCGGCGGTCAGGGGGATCCACACATGCTGAAAACGAGACAGACGCCCTCCCACAACTCTGGCGCTGTTCCGCGCCGACCGCGAGTCACTTGGAGGAACGTCGGCGGTAACCAGAAGAGGATCTCGTGGATTGGCGGGGGCGTGAACGCCAGGCTGGATTGGTCTTGAATGACGGGGTCTTCCTGTCTCTCGGAGGAGAGCGGCTTTTCCGCGGCTGGGGATTGGAGTTGAAGCTGCGAAAGGGCCGGAAACGAGCGGTGGGGCGCCGATTCTGGAAGCGCTTGGGGCGCAATTGGGGGAGAGATGTACTCTTTCCTCCCGTTGCATCGGAGATCAACTGGTCCAGCCTATCTCCGAAGAGACGCTCCCCTAGGAAGGGCAGGGAAGTTAGTGACTTCTTAAAGGCCGCATCCGCGTTCCAGGACCGGAGCCAAAGGGCTCGACGGATGGCCACATTGTTGCTGGCGGCCTGGGTCGCGCAACTTGCAGACGCCAGGGCTGCATTGAGCAAGTACTCACCCGCGAGAGAAATCTGCGAGGCGATGGGAACCAGGTCCGGATTGGCAGGAATGGCGCGGAGACCGCAGCGTAGCGTGTCCGCCCAGGACATCAGGGCCTTCGCAACCCAAACCGAGGCAAAGGCCGGAGAGAGGGATGTGCCCGCTGCCTCGAAGGCGGAACGGGCCAACCTGTCAATAGTACGGTCCGTAGGGTCCTTGAGAGACGTACCGTTAGTGAGTGGAAGGACTGTGTGAGAAGACAGGCGGGAGATTGGGGGGTCGACCACAGGGGAGCCTGCCCAATCCTTTCGAAGACCCTCAGGAAAGGGATAATGCAAATCGATGGACTTACCGCTGGTAAATACCCTGTCCGGCTGTTGCCTGTGGCTGCGCAGTAACTCAGCGAACTCTGGATGTCCGCTGAATGTGTTCTTGGCCCGCTTCACCCGCTTAAACGAGACCTGGGTGCTCTGGGAGGAGACGGGGTCCACCTGTACCTTCAAGGTCTGGTTCACTGCTTCTATCAGGCTATTCACCATGCGCCGAATATCAGCCGCCTGCTCTGAGTCCTGCAGGGGTGCCGCATCGGAATCATCATCGGAGCAGTCAGAAGCCTCCCTGGAGGACTGACGGTCTGGACCTGGGGATGAAGGTGAAACCTGGGAAGAGTCTGAGGACGAGACCTGGCGGGTCCGTTTTTGAGCAGCAGAGGAGGACCCTGCAACGGGGCTCACCTGCTCCGGAGGCGATTGCGCCGGGTCTGCGGAAATCTGGGCGAGCGACGGCAGCAGGCGCAGAGCTTGCGCGATGGTCCGAGAAGCCTCAGAGAGGGAATCTACGGACTGGGACAGGGACGCTAGCCAGTCGGGGGGGCGGGACGCAGGGCCCTGCAGCATATGGCGCTGTGGCGTCCGCGATATCAGAAGCGTTGGCCGCGGAGGCTGCGCATCTGTAGAACAGACGGAGCATAGTGGGGCGTCCTGACCCTGGGAAAACTTGGACTTGCAGGAGTAGCATGCAAAAAATAGTGCAAAGGGGGCCTGCTTGGATTGGGTGGGCTTAGCCTTAGGCCTGGTGAAAACAGGTACTCTCCCTGGTGGCTGCTAGGAAGGAGACAGGAGAGGGTTAACTCGTCCCTAAACTCAGAGAATGCTACCTAGTGAGGGCTACTCCTTAGGAGCAGAGCTTACCCAGGTCCTGTGTGCTGCCCACCAGTCCAGAAGGGGAAGTCCAGGAGAGCTGCCCAGAAGAGTCAGAACACCGGCGCGCTGCAGCCTCAGGGGACCAGAGGCAGGCTAAAATGGCGAGGGGACGCTGGAGGAGGCTGGGGGAGGAGCAGGATTCCGGCGCAAAAACCCGGAGGATTCACAGCCCCCACCATCAGCCAGGAGGCAGAGCAGTGGGAGGATACAGAGGGAGACGACCGGCAGCCAATAGCGCGGCAGCGGGGGCGTGGCTAGGACGCAGGAGCGACTAGGCCGAGACCGGGGACTAAATTTATGGAGAGGGCCGGGGGAAAGTGCAGGAAAGGTCGGTCTTACCTGCAATCGGCGGCGCCGGCCCAGCGATGGATGCGGTGCAGGCAGGGCTCTCTGGCCCTGCCTGTGTACAGCGCTGCTCGTCCAGGAAGGCTCCGGGGGAGAGCGTGCTGAGGCAGGGTAGTGGACATCATGATGGGGGTAGATCAGCCCCCTATCAGGAGAAGGCAGCGTGACAGGGCCCCATCTATTACACACGCGCTGCGGAGGTTCCATCCCTGCTGTACTCCCCTGTACGCCCTTTGGGGTGATACTGCAGGGCGAATCAGGGGTGCCCACAAAACAACCTGCCCACACGCGCACCCCCGGGAGTGGTACCACGGGGACGGACGGGGGAGAGGGCCCGAAGTCTCAAGCCCCTGCGACCCTGGGGAGTGGTACCCACAGGGCTGCGGAGGATGAGTGAAGCGAATACCTGCAGAGAAAAAGACGACAGGTATGAGAGTGATGAGCGGCGCCGAAATAAAAGAAAAAAGCGCAAAAACATACATGGCTGAGGGGGGCCAAGACGGCCCACATCAGCCTCCTACGACACTAAGCTAAAAACTGATCTGAGCCCGCCTCCGGCTCGGGGTGTATACTGCTAGGGAGGAGCTAACTTTTTTATGTTTACTTAGTGTCAGCCTCCTAGTGACAGCAGCATAACCCATGGTCCTGTGTCCCCCAATGAAACGATAGAGAAATTGACACCTGTCCTGGTTTTCGGATACAAATACTAATGAAATACTAATCAAAAATACTTGTGTGAATGAGGCCTTACTTTGACTGAATTTATGAAAAATGGATCTGTTTCTCATCAATTTTTTTTCAAGGATGACAATTTAACAGATTGCATTTTTCAATCTAGAAAAAAAAGAAGAAAAAAAAAACAGATCGCAATGTGCAGGGAGGTTTTGACATACAGTGGAACTTTGGTTAACGAGAACAATCCGTTCTGGGACTGTGCTTGTTAACCAAGTTACTCATTCACCAAAGCAAGATTTCCCATAGGAAATCATTGCAATGCAGACAATTTGTTCCACAACTTGTTAAATGTCCCATCCTGGTCCACCCTTTGTGCCATGTCACACATGCACAAACACACACAAACAAGCACAAACACACAAATATTATGCTCACCTTACCTTCCGTTCCATCACCGAACTCCTGGAACTTGCAGTTCGCCAGTACAGGATGTGTATCGGGTAACCATCTTGATGAGGGAGGAACTTCCGCTGTCAGAGCACTGACGTCAAAGGCAGGAGCCGCTTGCCTCTGATTGGCCAGCGCGCTGCCTTTGAGTAGCGGCTGACAGCGGAAGTTCCTCCCTCATTGCGATGGTTACCGATACACATCCTGTACCAGCGAACTACAAGAAACATGAGGCTGGCAATGGAACGGAAGGTACACATATTATGTGCACCTTACCTTTTGTTCCATCGCCGGCCTCATGGATCTTGCAGTTCACCAGTACAGGATGTGTATCGGGTAATCATCGCGACGATGGAGGAACTTCCGCTGCCAGAGCAAGTTCCTCCCTTGTCGCGATGGTTGCTGATACACATCATGTATCGGCTAACTGTAAGAACCACGAGGCCGGCGATGGAACGGAAGGTAAGGTGAGCATAATACAGTATGTGTGCCCATTGGGCAGCCTGAGGGGAATAGGGCCACCCAGATGGGGGGATGGAAGAGGGAGGGCAGAGATGTCAGTAGTTGAGTTGAGTAGAGTTGAGCAGTGAGACAGTGGTGACAGTGCAGGTCACGCTGTGGAGCTGGGCTCCTGTACCCGTCCCAGGTGCCAGACGTTGGCCTGGCCAGAAGGAGCTGGAACCCCGGTCGCAGGGGGTAGTGACAGGGTGTACGGTGCTGCTATAGAGAGCAGGCCGGCTGCCTTGTGCTACAACCGGGCAGTGGCCAGGGCACGACGGGGTATGTGGACCCTAGGCTGGGAAGTAGCTTCACGCAGCCCAGTAATTCACCCGATGGGAACGGAGTCTTCAGGAACCGTTCCCCACCCACTTTAGAATCAGGGTACTAGCGCAACGAGGGGGATAGGACATCCCAAAATCGTCCAGAAAATCCCAAGCGTGAACCCTGAGAGCAGGCTCATCTTGCTAGCCACGCAGGTGAGCGGGACCCGAGTAGTCTTAGGCGATCCACCAAGTTACACACATTGCCAAGGGACAAGGCTTCAGACCAACCAGCAACACCAAAGGTGCACGGACCCAGCGTGCTCAACCAAGAGAAGCAGAGCATTCAAGAGTTTGGTTTACCTGATGTCAGCGTCAGTGACTTTGGACTGTGTGAGTACCCGATATCCCTTCACCCCCGACGGGTTCCCCACTCCATCCTATCACCGGGCCCCGGGACACCAAACCCCCTACATTGTGGATCCGGGTCCGAGCAGCCCGTCGGCTGTCGCGGGGGCGGCACATAAGAATACATAAATTGAATATATAATCAATATGGGCATAAAGTGCAGACTCTCAGCTTTAGGCCTCGCTCTACTTGCATTTAATATGGATGGGTCCATTACGAAAAAAGATCTGATTGTGTAGCACCCCTGAATACATCAGGGTGCTACAGGGAACTGCATCCTCTCCCCAGGGTGCAGGGCCTACCCCCTTGGTTCCAGCTACCTAAGAAAACTGGTGTCACCTCCATCAGCACCACAAATCCCAATCACACCTCACATCATGACCTGTCAGACACACAAGTGGGTTAGTCTAGCTGGAAAAGAGCCCCCACCTAGGGGTCAGGCAGACTGGTGGGAGGGTGGAAGTGAACAGTGTAGTGAGAGCCCTCAAATTGTGAGGAGCTGGAGTGTTAGCTCCTGGGGAGCTAGACCGAGGTTGGGTCGCAGACAGTGGTCCGGGACCTGAGGAGTCGGTGACCAGGTGCAGGGACGTCGGTCCGGGGTGCGACAGACACGGTCTTGGAGGGACTGCAGGCACCAAAGAGGGGTCGACAGAGCTGACCGGTACTGAGCATGACGGGGCAAAGGACCCTACGTCAGGAGCCGATTCAACATCCTGGCAATTAACCTGGAGAAGGAGAGGATCTTCAGGACCTTCCCTGAGAGCTCAGAGGTTGAGGGCATCAGCACAACGTGGGGGACAGGGTTTTCCAAACAAAGCAACCCACTGAAGTCCCAAGTGACAGCCCTCAAGAGCACAGCTACATTACACAGGGTGAGTGAGGCCCCCAGTAGCTTCAAGCCACCGGGACCACCAACAGACAACAAACAGTGCACAGAGGCAGGTTCTGAATCACTAAGTGACACCGGTGGGACTGGGTACTTGGACGGGCTTCCCGCAGCAGCAGCGGCACACAGAGACTTTGGTTTAACACAGTGAGTGTGTCTACGTTATAAACCTCATCCAACACCACGACTACCCGCAGTGAGTACCCTGATCCCTGAATCCTGTCCTCCCAAAGCTACCAAATCCCCAGAGTCCAGGGCCTTCCCTACCTGCGGAGGAACTGACACCTTGATGCTCCACACCATCTGCCCCGGTACTCTATCCAGCAGCAGCGGTACTCCCATTACCTCAACCCGAAGGTGGCGTCACGAACTTCTCCCCTGTAATTAACCCCCTTCAAAAATCTTGAGTGCTCGCCAAGCCCGGGTCCGGAGCCCTCGAGCTACGACCACCCCAGATCCGAGCACCCTGGTCGTCGCTGGGATGGCACACCTCAATTGCATTCACACCAATGTTAAACAATTAGACAGTCTAAAGGCTGCATTACACACAACGATATCGTTAGCGATCTCGTTAGCGATGTGACATGCCCAGATCATTGTTACGATTTGCCGAGATCGCTCATAGATCGTTTTGTAGCGGTCACACGTACACATCTCACAAACGACGGTACATTGTTCAGCGATATATTGTTTTACCAAGGCGGTCGTGTGGATGTTGTTCATCATTGGCAGGGTGTCAAACGTAGCAATATGTCTGCTGCGTTCTAAACGACAAACAATATTTTGAAACTGAAAGATTTGTCAACGATCAACGATTTTTACCCTATTTGTGATCGTTCGGAATCACACGTAGGTGTCACACGCAATGACGTCGCTAATAATAACAGAAGTGCGTCACGAAAACCGTGACCCCGATGACATATCGTCAGATAAAGGTCTGACAGGTCTTTAGGTCCAGTGCCTAGTTTTGATGCATATTTTCAGAAATCTGCAGGAAAATTTGCATGTCCATTGTGAAGCCAGCAAAGTCTATGAAAATTCAGAAGTGCTGTGCCCACGTTGCTTATTTTTCCCTTGTTTTTTTGGTGCAGAAAAAAGAACTGTGCACCAAATACGCAAGGGAAAAATACTCAACGTGGGCACAGCACTTCTGAATTCTCATAGACTTTGCTGGCTTCCCAATGTACATGCAGATTTTGCTGCAGATTTCTGAAAATCTGCATCAAAATACGCAACATGGGCACAGGGCTATAATATGCAGCATGCTGCATTTGGCAGTGTATATTGGATCACACATACCCATATAAGTCTATGAGGCCTAAAACACACTTCCACAAAAAAAAGTACGTGTCTCACAGTCCGTTTTTCGGGTCCGTGTTCCGTTATTTAGGGGCGTTTCTCCGGTACGTATGGCATCTGTGTGATGGCGTATGCGAGCCGTGTGTGAGTGTGGAATGTCCGTATTGACATAAAATTCGTACGTGTGCTGTCCGTGTGCTGTCCGTTTTTAAAGGCCCGCATTCTTACCCAATTAACGATTTTAATCATTCATCATGAGATCCTGGTGTTGTTGTTTGCTTTCAATTGACCTGATAGATTGGAAACAAGTGTTGCAGATTTTGTGATGAAAAACGGACACAGACGATACGTGCTGAAAACGGACATACTCCGTGTGCGGTCCGTGCAGGCACGGACCCATAGACTAAAGCGGTTCCGTGCCTGCGTGCTGCCGGCCAAAAACGAACATGTCGTCCGTGTAGAAAAGCACACACACGTACTTACCACACGGACACACGTTCCGTGTGATTTTACGTGTGTGTGCCATCTACCATTGAATAACATGGTACACACGTACAAAAAAAACGGATGTGTGTTGCGGGTCTGAGAGTGTGTGAAACACACAGAATATAATTGGAGAAACGTACATCAGTTGGGTCTCTGGTTAAGTAACTTGTGTGCAAATGTGACTTTCAATTCTTTTTTTTTACAGGATGCAGAAATTGTAGTCTGTTGCAATTTTTCATCCTTTAAAAGAATGAATGGAAAAACAAATTTGTTTGATGACCCATCATTTCTTTCCCAAAACAACAAGTCACATGTTCTCCCAACACTGACATTTTTTTTTTTTAAAACTAATGCAGGTGGATACAATTAGTCAGCAAGCAATAAAATGCTCCAGTGCTCACTACTCAAATCAACTAGGTTGGACGCTCAGACAGGGCTCAACTCGAGTGATGAGTATAATGGAAGTTAATGGGAAACTCAAGCATTTTTCTGTGGGAGCACTACCATTTGGACTGTTATACATTGGGGAACTGTGGGGCTGGACATGAACAGCCCCTTCCCTCATTCTTCTGCAGAATGAGGATCAGTCCTTTACAGGAAATGCCCTGAAGCATCTTACTGGGTGAGATTGTTCCTAGATTACTCACTGGGCTCTGAAACTTCTAACCTTGTATTTACTCTGAGGACTCTATGTTCATACCTTCCAACCGTTCCGGTTTCTGCGGGACTATCCCGATTTGAGGGCTCTCTCCCGTAGTCCTGCAGCTCACAGATAATGTCCTGGCTCCTCCTTTCAGTGCAGTGAATAAATTAAATTAAACTCTCATCTGCTCTGGTTTACCTGGAGGGCTGGGACTCAAAATCATGAACTCATGGTCCATAGGCAGCAGCTCTATCGCTGACCTACTGCCTCTATTGAAAAACATAGGAAGATTTGGTAATCTTGACCTCTGTATTGCAGTAGAGTAACCAGAAGCAGAGAATTAACCTACAACGATAGATGGATAGATACATGGATAGATATGTGATGCCCCTGGACTATCAGGTCGTCACAGGATACTGTACAAGCTGCCCCTTCCATGCAGTATTCCACCTCCCTCTTTGTTTTGGGTCCCTAACTAAATGATGTTGCCTCCAACAGCAAATCAAATCCTAGATACACCCTGCACCACACCCACCAGACACACCAATGGACGGCTTAAGTGGAATAGAGTCGCCCACCTGGGGGGGGTCAGGGAGGGGAAGTGAGGAGTGTAGTCAGTCTGTGAGTGGAGAGAGAGTTGGGAAGTAGCCCTCGAGCTGTGAGGAGCTCAGAGGAGGTGAGGAGCAGTGGCTCCTAGAGAACTGTCTAGGGTGCAGACGGTGGTCTGGGCCTAGAGGAGTCGGACCCCTGGTTGCAGGGGATTGTGGCGAGGTGCCTGGACCTGTCGAGGAGGACAGCCGGCAGCCTAGCACTGCCACCGGTCCTGGACCGAAGGCATGACGGGGTACACGGACCCTAGGTTGGGGAGTAGCTTCAGGCAACCCGACAATTCACCTGAGGAGAACGGAGCCTTTATGATCTGTTCCCACCCGCTCGAGAATAGGGGCATTAGCGCAATGAGGGGGATAGGACTTTCCAATCCAAAACAGTCCAGAAAATCCCAAGCGTGAGCCCTGAGAGCAAGCTCCCACACTTAGCCATAGTGGGGAGCGGGTGTAATGCCTGATAGAAGCCACAGACTCAGACTGTAAGGGGAATCTAGAGAAAAGCCACTCACAAAGAAGGACCCCAAGAACTCTGCAACCCTTTAACCCCTTTACAGGGATTTGGAATTACACAGAGCCTCAGAGATCGCTACCTGTGGTAGACTGTAGTCCGTGGTCGTCAGGCAGGGTCAAAATCCGGGAACTGCAAAACAGGAACAGAATCGGCAGGCAAGGGCGTAGTGAGGAGACAAAGCAGGGGTCAAATCCGGAACTGGCAGCAAGGTACAAAAATGACAGGCAGGAGGGTAGTCAAACAACAAGCAAGGTCAGCGTACAGGAATCACAATACAAACAGCACATGAGCCAGGAGAACAGAACTATCACTGGCAGTGGTCATGTGACAGGAGGGGAAATAAGAAGGGTGTGGTGTCTTCCCATAGGCTGCAGGTGAATGTTGGCCACTTCAGCTGGGAGACACATGCCACCTACAGTCCGCCAGTGGTACTGCAGGTTCCAGGGAAACCCAGCCTAGTGGATGAGCGGAGCCTGTGCTCTGCTCTGCTCCTCTCCCATCACCAGCACTATCCATGGTGGGAACATGGTGTCATCTGTTGTTCTGAGCATAAGTCGCAGGAGCGGACTCCGATGGGGACGTGACAGTACCCCCCCTCCACAAGGGGCCACCGGACCCTCAAAACCCGGCTTGTCAGGGAACTGGAGGTGAAATCACCTGACAAGACCTTTAGCGTGGACCTCACTGTAATACTTATTCTATATTCTGAGGATTTCGATAGCGTAGGGCAATGACAATCAGAGACGAGTTCCGGGTACAAGATGTTTTATAGTATGTCACCACGGTAGAAACAGAACAAACACAACAATACAATAACACATACAATACTTTCCGGAATAGACGCGCAGGGGATTCCCGGGACCACGCACCGGACTCCCCCAGGGAGACCACCGGAGCGAACCCCTATACAGGGACTGTCCGGCAATCTACCCCGGAAGGCCTAAATGCGCAGCGGCCGGGATAAGGAGCAAGCGGTAAAGTCAATGAGTGTCCGTACGGAAATGTTTATCCAGGATGGTTACGAACCAAAAGAGAACCAGGCGGAGTGCTGACCGAAGATGGTAAACGGAATCCGGGCACAGCCTTAAGAGCCGGGTACAGTCCTGAGACAATCAGTAGGTAGTCCTTTAGGGGAATCCCGAGGCAATCCGGAATAAGCAGCAAACACAGCAGGAGCACACAGCAGGCAGTATACTCAGGCACTGGACTGGGCTGGGAGGCGGCCTTTTAAGCTGCTGGACAGGAAGTAGGGCAACAGAACGGTAACCTCCATGTTAACCGAGGGCAAGGGCAGTCAAAAGAGAACTGGAAAACCTGGAAACCTGACATTACTCCCCCCCCCAGAGACGGCCTCAGGACGGATCAGGGCCAGGTTTGTCCGGGTACCGGCGATGAAACTGAGCAATCTTCCGGGGTGCCCGAATGTTACCCACCGGTTCCCAGGAATCGTCCTCGGGGGCGTACCCCTGCCAACGTACCAGATACTGAAGCCGACGACGATGGAGCCGGGAGTCAATAATGTCCTCAACCACGAACTGCTCCTCGCCGTCGACCATCACAGGCGGAGGAGGAGGCACAATACGACCATGAAAAGTATTAGGGGAAACGGGTTTGAGGAGAGACACATGAAAGACCGGGTGTACCTTTAGATGGTGCGGTAACCGTAGCCGACAGGCCACAGGGCTCACGATCCCGGTGATTTTGAACGGACCGATGAATTTTTGTCCCAGTTTCTGCGAAGGAACACCCAATCTCAGGTTTTTGGTGGATAACCATACAGAGTCCCCTACCTTGTACATGGGTGCCGATTTCCGGTGAGTGTCCGCCGACCTCTTGTAACGCTCCTGGGCCGTAGCTACGGTGTTCCTTAAAACCTCCAGATTTTGTCGTAGTTCTGTCACTCTGTCCTCCACCGCTGGTACCGAAACCGCAACCGGTGACCTAGGCAAAATAGTCGGATGGTAACCCAGGTTAGCGAAAAAGGGCGTTACCTTAGTGGAGCTGCTCTGAGTGTTGTTGTAGGAGAACTCCGCCAACGGAAGCATCTTCAACCAATCGTCTTGGAGATGGCTGACATAACAGCGAAGATATTCCAGGGTTTGATTCGTCCGTTCGGTTTGTCCATTTGTCTGAGGATGGTATGCAGAAGACAAACAGACATCAATCTGGAGTGCCGTACAAAACCCCTTCCAGAATCTCGACGTGAACTGCACGCCCCGATCGGAGATGATCTCATCCGGTACCCCATGCAATCGGAATACGTTCTGGACAACCAAATCCACTGTCTCTGCGGCTGAGGGAAGACCGGTACACGGAATGAAGTGAGCAGCTTTAGTCAATCGATCCACCACCACTAAAATGGTATTATGCCCGCCTGAGACCGGCAACTCCACAATAAAATCCATGGAGATAGACCCCCAAGGGCGAGATGGCACGGGTAACGGTTGGAGGAGTCCCGTAGGAGCCACACGAGGGACCTTGCACCGGGCACAAACCACACATGAGTGGACATAGTCCTTCACGTCCTTTAAACAGGTAGGCCACCAGAAAAACCGGCTCAGAAATTCCTGCGTCTTCTGTACCCCCCTATGACCGGCCAACACGGAGTCATGAACCAACTTGAGAACCCGAAGTCTTACGGCCTCCGGGACATAAATGCGTCGTTCTCTTAACCACACACCATTCCGAAGAACAAGTGTTACATCATTCGGGGGGGCAGCAAGCAATACATCACCATCATAGGCCAGCTTGATGTCCTTCCACAAGTCCTGGTCCTGGATTACTCCAACGAAATTGGCATCTGTTAACACGGTCTGCGACGGGGTTCCAGGCACGGAGTCCACGGCAGGGATTCGGGACAAGGCATCGGCTTTCCCATTACGTGAACCTGGACGGTATGTAACAACAAAATTGAATTGGTTAAGAAATAGGCTCCAACGGGCTTGTCGTGGAGACAGGCACCTGGCAGACTTGAGAAATTCCAGATTACGGTGATCTGTGAGTACTATCACTTGCTG
The DNA here is from genome assembly GCF_048569485.1 of Anomaloglossus baeobatrachus. Taxonomy (NCBI): domain Eukaryota; kingdom Metazoa; phylum Chordata; class Amphibia; order Anura; family Aromobatidae; genus Anomaloglossus; species Anomaloglossus baeobatrachus. The sequence continues at coordinate 687,739,060 of NC_134353.1, read as the reverse complement.
CGCGGCTCCCTGTAAGTGGTGTCTCCATTCCTTGAAGGCGGCAATAATCGCCAATAATTCCTTATCCGCAATGTCGTAGTTCCTTTCCGCAGGGGACAACCTGCGGGAGAAGAAGGCACACGGATGCAGGAGACTCTTGTCCCCGGTCCTTTGAGAAAGAATGGCCCCTAATGCGTAGTCGGAAGCGTCGACCTCCACGATGAAGGGAAGTGCGGGATTCGGATGCACTAGTATGGGTGCTGAGGTAAAACATCCCTTGAGACGATGGAACGCTTCCTGAGCCTGGGCGGACCATACAAACTTCTGTCCTTTCTTAGTCAACAGGGTGATGGGACGAACAATCTCTGAAAAGTTACGGATAAAGCGTCGGTAAAAGTTGGCAAAACCGACAAAGCGTTGTACCTCTTTGATGTTTCCCGGTTCCGGCCAGTCGAGAATGGCTTGTATCTTGCTAGATTCCATGTTCAGTCCCTGAGGAGAGATGACATAACCTAAGAATTGTATTTGTGAGCAGTGGAACTCACATTTCTCCAGTTTAATGTACAGGTGGTTGTCCCTCAGCCGGGTAAGTACTGTCTTGACGTGCTCCTGGTGTTCCTGGAGAGAATCAGAAAAGATTAGAATATCATCCAGATAGATCACCATGAATTGGTCCATGATATCCCTGAATATATCATTAACTAGATGTTGAAATGCCGCAGGAGCGTTACAAAGTCCAAAAGGCATCACTAAATACTCAAAATGTCCGTACCGACATCGGAACGCGGTCTTCCACTCGTCTCCGGGACGTATACGAAGCAGATTATATGCCCCACGGAGGTCCAATTTGGTGAATATCTTTGCCTGTTGGACTCTCTCCAATAGCTCCGGAATCAACGGTAACGGATACCGGTTCCGGATGGTTATTTTATTCAGTTCCCGGTAGTCAATACAGGGTCTCAGAGTCCCCTCCTTCTTTTTCACAAAAAAGATGGGTGCCCCTGCGGGCGAGGTAGACGGGCGAATAAATCCCTTGGCCAGGCTTTCATCAATATACTCCTTTAGGGCTTCTAGCTCAGGTGCCGCCAACGGGTAAACATGACCAAACGGGATTTCTGCCCCTGGGAGTAAGTCTATGGGGCAATCATACGGTCTATGCGGAGGAAGCCGATCGGCCTTTCTTTTGTCGCATATGTCAGCGAAGTCACGATAAACCGAGGGTAAAACGGGTACCTGTACCGTGCCTTCTGCATGTGGTGTTACCGGAACCGGAACAGTTGGACAAATGGCCGGATCACTCTGCGGTGGGAAGGATATCTCCTTAGTTTCCCAATTGATGACCGGATTTGTAGACCGTAGCCACGGAATACCTAGAATAATCGGAAAATGTGGAGAAGAGATCATCATGAAAACAAGAGTCTCCTGCTGACCTGGTTTCATCACGCATTCTAGCGGTACTGTTTCCCGATCCACTGGTCCAGATGTTAACGGAGATCCGTCTACCGTCTCCATGGTAACCGGTAAGGCTCTTTGCTGAGTCCGGATACCGTGTTTACTAGCAAAAGAAAAGTCCATGAAATTTCCCCCTGCCCCAGAGTCTATCATTGCAGAGGTAGGAATTAGCTGTCCCTCCCACCGGATCTGAATGGGGAGTGAACAATGGGTATATTTCCCTTCTGAGTCCTTCGGTGAGGTAGACATTACCGTCAAGGGAAATACCGCATCCAAGTGTCCACTTGCCTCAGAGATATCAGACTCTGCGTCCGTGTTATCACACTCTGCCATGGCTGCCAATACCTTATTTGGGCGATTCGGACGTTTCGGGCAGTCGATTAAAAAATGGTCCGATTGACCGCAGTAGAAACACAAACGCTCACGGAGCCGGTGTTCACGACGTTCGTTGGTCTCTCGCTTTTGTAGAGAGTCCACTTGCATAGGAACGTCCTCAGCCTCCCGTGGCGTCCTGAAAGCCGGTTCTCTGGAAGGAAATGTATTATTATTTATACGGTTTATAGCTGCCCATTTTTCCTGTCTACGTTCCGTTAAACGGGTATCTATGCGCACACAGTGCTGGAGAAACAGGTCAAAATCCCCTGGGGATTCGGAACGGGCTAACTCGTCCTTGATGGTACCGGACAAACCCTTTCTGAAAACGGACAATAATGCATTGTTTCCCCAGTCGGTGTCTACCACTAACCTCCTGAACTCAGTGGCGTATTCAATGACAGAGCGCTTTCCCTGACGTAAGGTAAGGAGAGCAGATTCAGCGGTAGCACGGCGATTCGGATCATCAAACATCTGCGCCATTGCGTTCAGAAAGTCATCTAGGTGATTTAAACGGATGTCCCGGTTTTCTATCATCGGATTAGCCCAAGCCAGTGCTCGTGAGGTTAATAACATGATGATACATAACACCTTTGACCGGTCAGAACGGTAATATTCAGCATGTACATCGAAAAACAGTATACATTGGTTAATAAATCCACGGAACTGACTACGATCACCATTAAAACGGAATGGGGGTAACCTAGGCATACCGGCAGCTGGTACGGACGTAGTGGGGACGGCTTCCTGAGCCTCCACTCTGACTTGCAAATCCTGTATAGCCGGACCCAGTACCTGGTGATCATGGCCCAGCTGCGTTTCCACATCTCTAAGCTTAGTCTGCACCACCTCCATCTCCTGCTGCAGGGAGTTAATCATGGAGAACAGCTGATCTACTCGTGTCTCAGTCATTGCCCCAGCGAAATCCTCTAAGGGCCTGAGTATAATGTAATACTTATTCTATATTCTGAGGATTTCGATAGCGTAGGGCAATGACAATCAGAGACGAGTTCCGGGTACAAGATGTTTTATAGTATGTCACCACGGTAGAAACAGAACAAACACAACAATACAATAACACATACAATACTTTCCGGAATAGACGCGCAGGGGATTCCCGGGACCACGCACCGGACTCCCCCAGGGAGACCACCGGAGCGAACCCCTATACAGGGACTGTCCGGCAATCTACCCCGGAAGGCCTAAATGCGCAGCGGCCGGGATAAGGAGCAAGCGGTAAAGTCAATGAGTGTCCGTACGGAAATGTTTATCCAGGATGGTTACGAACCAAAAGAGAACCAGGCGGAGTGCTGACCGAAGATGGTAAACGGAATCCGGGCACAGCCTTAAGAGCCGGGTACAGTCCTGAGACAATCGGTAGGTAGTCCTTTAGGGGAATCCCGAGGCAATCCGGAATAAGCAGCAAACACAGCAGGAGCACACAGCAGGCAGTATACTCAGGCACTGGACTGGGCTGGGAGGCGGCCTTTTAAGCTGCTGGACAGGAAGTAGGGCAACAGAACGGTAACCTCCATGTTAACCGAGGGCAAGGGCAGTCAAAAGAGAACTGGAAAACCTGGAAACCTGACACTCACTTGCTGGGACCCAGGATCGCTCCTCAGGGCCATAACCCTTCCAATGGACAAGATACTGCACCGCCCCTCTAACAATACGGGAGTCAAGGATCCTCTGTACTTCATACTCCAGGTTACCCTTGACCAAAACAGGAGGAGCGGGGGCCTGACTGGGTGAATAGGAACACGATACAACTTGAGGAGGGATTTGTGGGACACGTTCGATATTTTGAAGGACTGAGGGAGGTTCAGGCGGAAAGCTGTGGGATTGATGACCTCGACTATCTCGTAAGGTCCAATAAATCTGGATCCCAGCTTAGCAGAAGGGACCTTGAGTTTAATATGACGGGTGGACAACCATACCTTATCCCCAACTCCAAGGCTTGGGCCCTTGGAACGCCTCTTATTAGCAGCTGAGGCTTGACCACCCTGTGCCCTCTTCAAGTTTTCTTTCACCTCAGACCAGATAGCCTTCAGTTTGTTCACAGTGCTTTCAGCCTCAGGAGTATCCACCATAGCGGAAGAAAAGGTGCCAAAACGTGGATGCAACCCGAAATTGCAGAAAAAAGGGGTAGTCTGGATAGACTCCTGATACTGGTTATTAATGGCAAACTCAGCTAGTGGTAGATATTCCACCCAGTTAGACTGATGATCAGACACATAACACCGGAGATACTGTTCTAAGATTTGATTAGAACGTTCAGTCTGACCATTGGTCTCTGGGTGATAGGCGGAAGAAAAAGATAACTCTATATTAATCTTCTTACAAAAAGCCCTCCAGAATTTTGAGATGAACTGCGTTCCTCTGTCAGAAACAATATTTTCAGGAACCCCGTGTAACTGCACAATATGCCTAATGAACAACCTGCTAAGCATTTCAGAATTAGGTCATCCGGACAACGGAACAAAATGGCACTGTTTACTAAATCTATCCACTACTACCCAGATACAAGTCTTCCCTTCTGAGGGTGGAAGGTCAGTGATGAAGTCCATGGAGAGGTGGGTCCAAGGACTTTCTGGAATAGGTAGGGACTGGAGAAATCCAGCGGGACAGGTACGGGGTGTCTTGGCTTGAGCACAAGTTTCACAGGCCAGGACGTATTCCTTACAGTCCTTTGCTATGGTTGGCCACCAAAAGCTCCTAGTTACAAGTCGGAGGGTATTGCCTATACCAGGGTGACCTGCAAGGACAGAATTATGGGACTCCTGAAGTACCCGTAGATGAAGTGGGGGAGCGACAAACAGTTTACGGTCAGGAGTGGTTTCAGGGGCCTGGTCTTGCGCATCACGGATTTGTTCTATCAAATCTATGGATACCGATGATACCACAATGCCCTTACCTAAAATAGGGACTGGCTCAATGTTTTCTGACTGAGAGGGACAGAAGCTACGGGAAAGTGCATCAGCTCTCGTGTTCTTGGTACCGGGCCGAAACGTCACCACGAAATCCAATCTGGAGAAGAACAATGCCCACCTAGCTTGCCTAGGATTGAGTCTCTTAGCAGATTCCAGATAGGTGAGGTTCTTGTGGTCTGTGAGAACTGTGACCTTATGTTTGGCACCCTCGAGGAAGTGGCGCCATTCCTCGAAGGCCCATTTAATGGCCAACAGCTCACGATTACCAATATCATAGTTTGTCTCGGTGGGGGAAAATTTGCGGGAAAAGAAGGCACAAGGACGAAGTTGAGTGAGAGACGGAGTACCTTGTGATAGCACCGCCCCCACTCCAACTTCGGATGCATCGACTCCTACAATAAACGGACGCATGAGGTCAGGATGAACCAGAATCGGGTCTGAGGAAAAACATTCTTTTAATGTAGAGAAGGCATGGATCGCCTCTGGCTTCCAATTAACCACATCAGCCCCCTTTTTAGTCAAATCAGTGAGGGGTTTGGCAATCTTGGAAAAATCCCTAATAAATTTGCGATAGTAATTTGCAAACCCAAGGAAACGCTGCAAGGCTTTCAGGGACTTGGGTTGCACCCACTCCTTAATCGGCTGTAGCTTAAGCCCGCTACACACGCTTCAATATATCTCACAATCCGTCGTTGGGGTCAAGTTGTAAGTGACGCACATCCGGCATCGTTTGTGAGGTATCTGCGTGTGACAGCTACGTGCGATCAGGATTGAACGCAAAACCGTTGATCGCAAACACATCGTATCATTCTCTAGAATTGAGCGTTTTGTTGCACGAACCTAGTGAATTGTAACGTGTGACATCCCTCATACGATTTTGGTGTCTGATGCTATGTGCGCAGGTGTGCGCTCTGCACCGCAGCTTATAAAAGGTCTGCTTCAGAGCGCAGCTGAAAAGCTGCGTTCTGAAGCGCCTCACAATGTCTGTCATTCACTAATCTCTGTCAGTCCGTCACTATCTCTGTCCCTCACTCTCTGTCCATGTCAGTCTATCCCCCTCTCTCATATACTCACCGATCCCCGATCCCCGGCGCTGCACTGCATTCACACTGCTCCGGCGGCTTTTACTGTTTTGAAAAAGCCGGCCGCCCATTAAACAATCTCGTATTCCCTGCTTTCCCCGCCCACCGGCGCCTGTGATTGGTTATAGTGAGACACGCCCCCCATGCTGAGTGACAGGTGTCACACTGCACCCAATCACAGCAGCCGGTGGGCGTGTCTATACTGTGTAGTGAAATAAATAATTAAATAATTAAAAAAAACGGCGTGCGGTTCCCCCCAATTTTAATACCAGCCAGATAAAGCCATACGGCTGCAGGCTGGTATTCTCAGGATGGGGAGCTCCACGTTATGGGGAGCCCCCCAGCCTAACAATATCAGCCAACAGCCGCCCAGAATTGCCGCATACATTATATGCGACAGTTCTGGGACTGTACCCGGCTCTTCCCGATTTACCCTGGTGCGTTGGCAAATCGGGGTAATAAGGAGTTATTGGAAGCCCATAGCTGCCAATAAGTCCTAGATTAATCATGTCAGGCGTCTATGAGACACCCTCCATGATTAATCTGTAAATTACAGTAAATAAACACACACACCCGAAAAATCCTTTATTAGAAATAAAAAACACAAACATATACCCTGGTTCACCACTTTAATCAGCCCCAAAAATCCCTCCTTGTCCGGCGTAATCCAGGATGCTCCAGCGTCGCTTCCAGCGCTGCTGCATGGAGGTGACCGAAGCTGCAGCAGACACAGCAGCTCCGGTCACCTCCACACAGCTAATGAACACAGCCGCGCGATTAGCTGCTGTCACTGAGGTTACCCGCTGTCACTGGATCCAGCGGTGGCCGCGGGTAACCTCAGTGACAGCTCAGCTGATCGCGCTACTCACCTCAGTTGCTACGTGGAGGTGATAGGAGCGGCGGTGAGTAGCGCGATCAGCTGAGCTGTCACTGAGGTTACCCGCGGCCACCGCTGGATCCAGTGACAGCGGGTAACCTCAGTGACAGCAGCTGATCGCGCGGCTGTCTTCATTAGCTGTGTGGAGGTGACCGGAGCGGCGGTGTCTGCTGCAGCTCCGGTCACCTCCATGCAGCAGCGCTGGAAGCGACGCTGGAGCATCCTGGATTACGCCGGACAAGGAGGGCTTTTTGGGGCTGATTAAAGTGGTAAACCAGGGTATATGTTTGTGTTTTTTATTTCTAATAAAGGATTTTTTCGGGCGTGTGTGTGTTTATTTACTGTAATTTACAGATTAATCATGGAGGGTGTCTCATAGACGCCTGACATGATTAATCTAGGACTTATTGGCAGCTATGGGCTGCCAATAACTCCTTATTACCCCGATTTGCCAACGCACCAGGGCAAATCGGGAAGAGCCGGGTACAGTCCCAGAACTGTCGCATCTAATGTATGCGGCAATTCTGGGCGGCTGTTGGCTGATATTGTTAGGCTGGGGGGCTCCCCATAACGTGGAGCTCCCCATCCTGAGAATACCAGCCTGCAGCCGTATGGATTTATCTGGCTGGTATTAAAATTGGGGGGAACCGCACGCCGTTTTTTTTAATTATTTAATTATTTATTTCACTACACAGTATAGACATGCCCACCGGCTGCTGTGATTGGGTGCAGTGTGACACCTGTCACTCTGCATGGGGGGCATGTCTCACTGTAACCAATCACAGGCGCCGGTGGGCGTGGAAAGCAGGGAATACGAGATTGTTTAATGGGCGGCCGGCTTTTTCAAAACAGTAAAAGCCGCCGGAGCAGTGTGAATGCCGTGCAGCGCCGGGGATCGGGGATTGGTGAGTATGAGAGAGGGCTGCTAACTTCAGTAACTTAGGAGATTAGCGGTCACCGGTGAGTCCTTCACTGGTGACCGCTAATCAGGGCGCGACACAGACAGAGCCGCAGCATGACCGTGAAGTCGGGTGAAGTTCACCCGAGTTCATTCTGACAGTGCGGCTCTGTCTGTGTCTGCTGTCATCTGCCATTCAGCTCTGCTACATGGCTGTCTGTGTCTGCTGTCAGCGGCCATGTAGCAGAGCTGAATGGCAGATGACATAGTAAAAACACATCCCTACACATTACACACGCCTGGCAAGTCAATAAATAAAAAAAAAAAAAAAAGGTGCCCAATGCATACGTCACAGAGCACATGATCTAAAGGATCGCACACAAAATTGACCAATTTAACATAGACTACTAACGCTCGTGTGACAGCAAATGAACGACCAACGTGCAATCGCATAAGATCCCGTATGCAACCTGGGCGTGTCACATCGCAAATGCGATTGTACAACTAATTGCAACGTGTAAAGTGGGCTTTAGAGGGATCCATGCGGAAGCCTCCTGCAGACAATATATAACCCAGAAAATTAACCTTATCAACAAAAAAACCCACATTTTTCATACTTAGCAAATAGGGAGTTCTCCCTGAGTCTCTGGAGTACAGTGCGGACATGTTTGACATGTGACTTAGCATCAGGAGAATAAATCAGGATGTCATCCAGATAGACCACCACATATTGACCACAGATATCCCTGAAAATGACATTGACAAAGGCCTGAATGACCGCCGGCGCATTACTTAACCCAAACGGCATTACCAAGTATTCATAGTGTCCCTCTGGAGTGTTAAATGCCGTTTTCCACTAATCTCCTTCTCTGATGCGGATTAGGTTATATGCACCCCTGAGATCCAGCTTTGTGAAGTACCGGGCTCCTGTGAGCTGGTTAAAGAGATCGGGGATCAGTGGCAGAGGGTACTGATTCTTTACGGTAATGGCATTAAGTTCACAGTAGTCAATACAAGATCGGAGGCCGCCATCTTTTTTCTCCACAAAAAAGAATCCAGCGCCGACTGGTGATCTGGATGGTCTAATAAACCCTCTCTGCAGACTGTCTGCTATATAATCTTTCATGGCCTGACGTTCTGGACCAGAAAGATTATAAATCCTACCCTTGGGGAGCCGGGAATTGGGGACCAAATCTATGGGGCAGTCATATTCTCTGTGTGGAGGTAATTTTTCAGAGTCAGAAACAGAGAACACGTCAGCAAAATCCCTGAATGCATGAGGTATAAGGACAGGTTCAGCTCTAGTCAGGTTAACAGATAACGACATACACGTCTCCTGACACTCAGGGCTCCAGCGCACAATCTCACCCTGGTGCCAGTCTATGACAGGGTTATGTTGCGCAGCCATGGCATGCCCAATACCACTGCTGCTGTCAGGTTCTCAAGAACAAAAAATGACACTGATTCTACGTGCAGAGCCCCCACAAGCATGGAGATCTCTGGAGTTACAAGGTTAACCACACCCTGAGTGAGAGGGGTATTATCAATTGCAGAGATTTTAATGGGAGAGTGCAGTCTCAGCAAAGGCAAACCCAGCTCTCTTACTACATCAGAGTTTATGAAATTAGCCGCAGACCCACAATCAATAAAAGCCTGTAGCCACACAGCTTTTCCCTGGTGAGACAATGAGACAGGTAACATTAACTTCATAGGGTTTGCAGGGAGTACCTGGGCACCTGAGTGAGTATCCTGGGGCTCAATCAGGTGCGGTTGCTGCTCTGGAGGTGATTGTCTCTGAGATCCATGCAGGCACTATCCATGGTGGGAACATGGCGTCGTCTGGCGATCTGAGCAAAAGTTGCAGGAGTCGACTTCGATGGGGACGTGACAGCGGGGCTCAGTTAGTTCCATACTACTGGGCCACCAAGATGAAGTCAAACTTAGTGCCAGGAGGCAGGTCACGGATGACGAGGCAACACTATTGGGGACAGGACCCGGACGAGCTCCCCTCAGCGGCAGCAGTACCCAGAGACTTGGTTTACCCGGTTGTCAGCGTCTGCTTATAAACTGAGTGAGTACGAGAGTGACCCCTGCACCCCACGGCACTCCTACACTGAGTCCCGGGGCATCCCCCTACCTGTGGAGGGTTGCGACACCTTGCTGCCCTAATCCATCACCACGGGTACTCCCAACGGCAACGGCGGTACTCCTCAAATTACCATACACCACGGGTGGCGTCACGAACTTTACATCAACTCCTCTGTAAATATTCCCCCTTTTATTTGAGTAGCCGCACGACCCCCGGGTCCTGAGACCCTCGAGCCACAGAGAACCCAAATCCGAGCAGCTCGGCTGCTTCCACGGGGGCGGCATACCTCAAATTCCTGGCGTCACGAACAGGATACGAGCAGGACCCACTTACCTGGGTGACGTGCACCTTGAAAGTCCAAACCACGAGTCAAGAAACTCATTTCCCGCCATTCCCTCCATCTTACGTCATCTTTTGGTGCCAAAACACCGTCTTCTCGACCAAAAGCGCACAAAGCCGAAGCCCCGCCCTTCGTCCTGAGAGTCAGCCCGGAACCAGAAGTTCCCAGAGGGCCACAGCACAGCAGTGAGTGGTGGGCAAAAACCGAGGGGGCATGATGGCATGTAGCAGCGGAAGAGAAGCAGGGACGCAAGGACTCTGCGATAACGTTCCTGGACCCTGCAGAGGAAAGATGGCAGCTGCAAGAGCTGGTCACCAGAGCATGCTGCTCCTGGGACCACAACCTGGATCGAACAAGAGACGGAGCAGCTTTGCAGGAGGATGCGGACGCAATTCCTCTTCATACTAGACCACTGAAGGTAAGAGATGAGGAGCCTGGCAGTGGCGGTGCGAGCCCGTGAGATCGAAATCCCACGTGAGGAGCGGGTAAGCAGATACCCAGTCCCAGTTGATTCCACAAATCCGGCCGATGCGGCTGTGGGATCCGGTCCGCCCCCGCTCATGACAAGCACTTCACCACCACCACCACCACCCCCCGTCCTCGGCGGACGCCGAGCTACCCATTTCAACCCCGGCAGTGGAACCTTCAGCCCCAGTCTATGAGAAACCATCTGCGGAGCTCCCGGCCCCATCAACTGATCAGGTCACGACAGCGGTCACCCAGACACCGGCCAGACCAGACCCGGCCGCATCACCGGGCATCGGTACCTTGAAACGGAGCACCCGGACTCTGCACACCCGGCTACAGAGCAGTCAGTTCTTCTTCAAGAAGTGGCGAAGGCGGAACCTGAGTAGCTACCGGTTCCGCCACCACGTGACATCCCAGCAGCTGTTGGGGCAGAAGGGGTACACCAACAACCCATGCCAGCAAGGGAGGTGAGGCCGGACTCTGACGCCCCCTACTGGGAACGACACCAGCGAAAGCTTTATCAAGAGATGACAACACGAGACCGGTGACAACGGGAGATTGCCACCCATACCCAGAAAGAGAAAGACCAGGTGAGAAATGCCGCTTCTCGAGTCCGAGGTTCGCGGTGCCTTGGCCTCGTGGATCGTTTTGACACCGACCAGGGATGGGGGTTCATCCGGGAAGCGGACCTCACAGCTGGGGTGTTTGTGTCTCGGCGGGATGTGGCACAACACCTCCCCAGGGACACCCTGGGCGGAATCTGGAGCCGGAGGATATGGTCACATATACCTGGCATTGTGGAGAGCGGGGTTGGTACACCCTGGATGTAACCATGTAAGTAATAAGTAATGGTTGAGGAGAAGTTCATCCCAGCATCCGTGGTGCGTAGCCGCAAGGAAGCATGGCTATGGGACCTGGCCGTTTAAAGTTAGAAATGTTATAAGAAAGTCTGTGTTTTCCTTTTATTATTTTCCATAGTTTGTTATTTTTCTTGCATAATAGTAAATAGTAATGTTTATAAAAAAAATGCTGAATAATCATACCGGGTTTAATCAACAGAGAATTTTACCAGATTGAGAAAAGTTAATATAATGTTTGCTCGAGGTGCATGGACTTCGATTATATATATATATTTTGGTAGAGTTGAGCGATGTTCGAGGTTCGCCAATTTCATGTTTGAGTGATTTTGGGGGGTGCTCAAGATCGAACTCGAGCTTTTTGCTAAAAGCTCGACAGTTCGAGTTACGTTCGAGAACGGTTCTATCACCATAAATGTGGCTTTTCACAGTAAGGCTATGTTCACATGTTGCTATCTGCATGCGTCCTGCGTCCCCAGCACAATCCCCAGCACAATCCCTCTCCCTTTCCTACTCACCGATCACGGGCGTCTCGCTCCACGTCTGTCACAAATCTGCGGTGTCTTTTCCTCTTGAGAAAATGGCTGCCGCTTCATTAGTCAATTAGTTATTCCGTGCTTTCCCCGCCCACCGGCGCCTATGATTGGTTGCAGTCAGACACGTCCCCAAGCTGAGTGACAGCTGTCTCACTGCAACCAATCACAGCCGCCGACGGGCGGGTCTATATCGTGCAGTAAAATAAATAAAAAAATAATAATAAAAAAAATGCAGTTCCCCCATATTTCATACCAGCCAGGATAAAGCCGCACGGCTGGAGGCTGGTATTGTCAGGATGGGGAGCGCCACGGTATGGGGAGCCCTCCAGCTTAACAATATCACCCAGAAGCCGGCCGGAATAGCCGCATCCATTAGATGCGACAGTCCCGGACTCTACCCAGCTCATCCTGAATTGCCCTGGTGTGGTCGCAATCGGAGTAATAATGGGGTTGATCATGCCGGGCGCGAAAAATCCTTTATTTGGAATAAAAGACAAAAAAACACCCTGTTTCACCCCTTTATTAATCCTCAAATACCCCTCCAGGTCCGACGTAATCCACACGACACTGTCAGCTCTGCTACAGAACACGAGTGCTCTGTATCAGCTCCACGTAGCAATCAAGTGAATCGCGTGTTCAGCAGAGACTTCAGCAATGCAGAAGTCAAGATTACCAAATCTGCCCATTTTTTTCATTAGAAGCAGTAGCTGAGTGGATAGAGCGCTTGCACAAGAAGCATTAGGTCGTGAGTTCTAGTCCCGGTAAAGAATTTTTTTTTTATTTTAAATTATATTTATAATATATTTATAATTATAATTTAATTATGCACTGAGGGGAGGAGCCGGACATCAGCTGTGAGCTCTCTCTCTCTCTTTCTCTTTCTTTCTCTCTCTTTCTCTCTCTCTTTCTCTCTCTCTCTCTCTTTCTCTCTCTCTCTCTTTCTCTCTCTCTTTCTCTCTCTCTTTCTTTCTTTCTTTCTCTCTTTCTCTTTCTCTCTCTCTTTCTCTCTCTCTTTCTCTCTCTCACTTTTTCCAACGAAAAGCGATGATCAGCTGATGCGGTCACCTGACGGAATCAGCTGACACTATAAGTCGAGCGGTGAGGCCGACTTTTTACCGTCCGGCCGGATAAACTATCAGCTGATGCCGTTGAACAGGAGTCTACACTGAAGTGTGTAGTTTTTTGTTTTTTTTTGCACTGATGCATCAGCTGATTGTATAAAAGCCGTTTATACAATCAGCTGCTGTGTCATGTGATTCAGGCCCTTGAACCTGACACATTATCTGATCGCTTTGACTTCCAGCAAACCGATCAGATGCTATTTGATCCATATTGGATGGCGTGGGACCCAGGATTACTGCAGAGGGGGGTTCTTTATTTCAATAAAGATGGAGTCACTAATTGTGTTGTGTTTTATTTATAATAAAAATATTTTTCTGTGTGTTGTGGTTTTTTTTATCGGCACTAGAAATTCATGGTGGCCATGTCTAATATTGGCATGACACCATGAATTTCGGGCTTAGGGCCAGTTGATAATATACAGCTAGCCCCAACCCCATTATTACCCAGTGAGCCACCCGTCACCAGGGCAGCTGGAAGAGTTTGATACGGCGCCAGAAGATGGCGCTTCTATGAAAGCGCCCTTTTCTGGGGCGGCTGCGGACTGCAATTCGCAGCAGAGGGGCCCAGAAAGCTCAGGCCAACCTGTGCTGTGGATTCCAATCCCCAGCTGCCTAGTTGTACCTGGCTGGACACAAAAATATGGTGAAGCCCACGTCATTTGTTTTTTAATTATTTCATGTAATAAGTGAAATAATTAAAAAAAAACGGGCTTCCCTATATTTTTGGTTCCCAGCCGGGTACAAATAGGCAGCTGGGGGTTGGGCGCAGCCCGTAGGTGCCTGCTGTACCTGGCTAGCATACAAAAACATGGCGAAGCCCACGTCATTTGTTTTTTAATTATTTCATGAAATTCATGAAATAATTGATAAAAAAAGGGCTTCCCTATATTGTTTGTTCCCAGCCGGGTACAAATAGGCAGCTGGGGGTTGAGGGCAGCCCGTAGCTGCCTGCTGTACCTGGATAGCATACAAAAACATGGCGAAATCCACATAATTTTTTGGGGGGGGCAAAAAACTCCTGCATACAGTCCTGGATGGAGTATGCTGAGCCTTGTAGTTCTGCAACTGCTGTCTGTCTGTATTCAGCAGCTGCAGAACGACAAGGCTCAGCATGCTCCATTCACTAGTGTATGCAGGAAAGCAGACAGCAGCTGCAGAATTACAAGGCTCAGCATACTCCATCCAGGACTGTATGCAGGAGTTTTTTGCCCACCAAAAAAATGATGTGGGCTTCGCCATGTTTTTGTATGCTAGCCAGGTACAGCAGACAGGTACGGCTGCCGCCAACCCCCAGCTCCTATTTGTACCCGGCTGGGAACAAAAAATATAGGGAAGCCCGTTTTTTTTAATTATTTCACGAATTTCATGAAATAATTAAAAAACAAATGACGTGGGCTTGCCCCATTTTTGTCTCCAGCCAGGTACAACTAGGCAGCTGGGGATTGGAATCCGCAGCACACGTTAGCCCGCGCTTTCTGGGCCCCTCTGCTGCGAATTGCAATCCACAGCTGCCCCATTAAATGGCACTTTCATAGAAGCGCCATCATCTGGCGCTGTATCCAACTCTTCCAACAGCCCTGGAGCCGGGTGGCTTGCTTTGTAATTATGAGTTAATACTAGCTTTGTTTTACTAGCTAGTATTAAGTCAGAAATTCTTAATGTCAGGCAAGTTTGATCCAGCCATTAAGAATCTCCAATAAAGGGTTAAAAAAAAAGACACCACAGAGAGAAAAAATACTTTAATAGAAATAAATACACAGACACATTAGAGACTCCATGTTTATTACTCCCTCTTATCCCTCCACGATCCTACTCTTCTGTCTTCTTTCTCCTTCAACCCATGCAGCTCTACTACATCAGCAGCGCTGCATGGGAGGAAGACGCTGCTGTTCCCGTGCAGTCTTTTCACTCTGTGAGTGACCAGAAGCTGCTGCCTGTAAGCGGTGACGTCACCGCTGACAGGTGCGTTGCTATAGCAACGGTGATCTCCGTCATTGACCTGCTGTGGCAGCCAGTGAATAACGGAGCGGGGAAGCAGAACGGCGAGTCGACTGTGTGCCAGAGCATGTCACCGGTAAACGGAGATACACAAACGATCACCGCGTACTGGAGAGATGCACTGACAGGACCTAGCATGACGTCAAAGCCATGTGACCAGTCTGTAGCCAATGAGATAATAGACATGTGACTGGTCACATGCTTTTTTTGACGTCACGGAAGGTCCTATCATCAGTGCTGGTTACCGGGAGGACGCAGCGATTATCGGAATGAAAAGCGTCGGGAGACAGAGTGCAGGACGCATAGCGGGGACAGGTAAGTGTTATGGCAATGTTTATTAAATGTATGTGTACATTTCTAATGTGTTTTTATGTGTTTGTGTTTGCCTGCCATTGGTTTCAATGGGGCTCGAGAGGTTCGTCGAACGGCTCGCCGAACTGAACTCGAACGCGGCCTCCGTTCGACGAACCAAACCGAACTCGAGCCTCTAGAGGGTGGCTCATCTCTAGTAAACATGGACCATGGCCACGGGACTGGTTGTGGCCAACACAGACTTGTGTTATTGTACATAGTTGCATCTCCTGTACCTACCAGAGTCGTCTTTGCAACACCCGGGACCTTAACCTGGTCATGGACCCATGGATAGGAATGCAGCGGGTCAGGTTCTTTGGGTGGCAGGTTGATGGGATCCGGGATGTTGGGACTGGACTGCCGCAGGAAGAGGCTGCAACAGAGTAGGTTGAGCCTCCGCTCCTAACATAACCGGTAGCGTTCCATGGTTAAACTTTAAACAGTTAAAGTAACATTAAATTAATGTGCCTCCCTAATGTGGGATGAAAAGCTTGTAAATAAAATGTTACCCCTTTTTCTTGCAGTTACGAAAATAAACCTCTGGATGTCCTGTAGCTCGAGGACGAGCTACGTTTAACCAAGGGGGAATGTGACACCCCTGGACTATCAGGTCATCACAGGGTACTGCACAAGCTGCCCTTCCATGCAGTATTCCGCCTCCCTCTTGGTTTTCGGTCCCTATCTAAATGGTGTTGCCTCCAACAGCAAATCAAATCCTAGATACACCCTGCACCACACCCACCAGACACACCAATGGACGGCTTGAGTGGAATAGTCGCCCAACTGGGGGGTCAGGGAGGGGAAGTGAGGAGTGTAGTCAGTCTGTGAGTGGAGAGAGAGTTGGGAAGTAGCCCTCGAGCTGTGAGGAGCTCAGAGGAGGTGAGGAGCAGTGGCTCCTGCAGAAGCAGATGGTGGTCTGGGCCTAGAGGAGTCGGACTCCCGGTCGCAGGGGATTGGGGAAAGGTGCCTGGACCTGTCGAGGAGGACAGCTGGCAGCCTAGCACTGTCACCGGTCTGGGATCGAAGGCACGACGGGGTACACGGACCCCTAGGTCGGGGAGTAGCTTCAAGCAATCCGACAATTCACCTGAGCAGAACGGAGCCTTTATGATCTGTTTCCACCCGCTCCAGAATAGGGGCATTAGCGTAATGAGGGGGATAGGACCTTCCAATCCAAAACAGTCCAGAAAATCCCAAGCGTGAGCCCCGAGAGCAAGCTCCCACTCTTTGCCATAGTGGAGAGCGTAGCCCAGCTAGTTCCATACTACTGGGCCACCAAGTTGAAGTCAAACTTAGTGCCAGGAGGCAGGTCACGGATCACCAGGCAACACTATTGGGGACAGGACCCGGACGAGCTCCCCTCAGCGGTAGCAGTACCCAGAGACTTGGTTTACCCAGTTGTCAGCGTCTGCTTATGAACTGAGTGAGTACAAGAGTGACCCCTGCACCCCACGGCACCCCTACACCGAGTCCTGGGGCATCCCTCTACCCATGGAGGGTTACGACACCTTGCTGCCCCAATCCATCACCCCGGGTACTCCCAACGGCAGCGGTGGTACTCACCAAATTACTGTACACCACGGGTAGCATCACAAACTATATATCAACTCCCCTGCAAATATTCCCCCTTTAATTAGAGTGGTCACACGACCCCCGGGTCTGGAGACTCTTGAGCCACAGCGAACCAGGATCTGAGCAGCTCGGCTGCTTCCACGGTGGCGGCACAGATAGATAGATAGATAGATAGATAGATAGATACATGGATAGATAGATGGATAGATAGATTGAAAGATAGATAGATAGATAAAGTGCCTTGCAAAAGTATTCAGCCCCTTTGAATTGTTCAACTTTTTCCCACATTTCAGGTTTCAAACATAAAGCTAAACATTTTAATGTTATGGTGAAGAATCAACAACAAGTGGGACACAATTGTGAAGTTGAACGAAATGTATTGCTTATGTAAAACCTTTATAAAAAAATAATAATCTGGAAATTGCGGCATGCAATATTATTCATCCCCTTTAAGTTAATACTTTGTAGCGCCACCTTTTACTGCGATTACAGCTGGAAGTCGCTTGGGGTATGTCTTTTTGCACATCGAGAGACTGAAATTCTTGCCCATTCTTCCTTTGCAAACCGCTTGAGCTCAGTGAGGTTGGATGGAGAGCGTTTGTAAACAGCAGTTTTCAGCTCTTTCCACAGATTCTCGATTGGATTCAGGTCTGGACTTTGACTTGGCCATTTTAACACCTGGATACGTTTATTTGTGAACCATTCCATTGTAGATTTTGCTTTATGTTTTGGATCATTGTCTTGTTGAAAGACAAATCTCTGTCCCAGTCTCAGGTCTTTTGCAGACTACAAAAGGTTTTCTTCAAGAATTGTCCTGTATTTAGCTCCATCCATCTTCACATCAAATTTAACCATCTTCCCTGTCCCTGCTGAAGAAAAGCAGGCCCAAATCATGATGCTGTCACCACCATGTTTGACAGTGGGGATTGTTGTATATGTCAACCGAGGGGGTGATGGTTTGGAGCTCCCTCTGGTGGTCAGGACTGGGGGTGAAGCTGACTGTGCCTCAATAGGTGTGAGAGTTAATTGGGAGTTTGGGAAGCCCAATTGCAGTTCAGCCTGGGTTATATAAAAGAGCAGTGTCTGCTGGCTGGGACCGGTTATAGATGTTGTTCCTCTATCTCTGAATTGGCTTGGAGTTGTCCTTCCATTTATCCTGTGCCTGTCCCACACCAGATAAGTTGCAAGTTATTTGCTTTATTGCCTGATCCAGACCTAAGGGTGTTTGTTTTTCTTTTTGTTTTGCTTAAAGTCTGTTTTCTTGCAGGAAAGGAATTGTCTTTCTGTTTTGATGAGCATGGGGGTTTTCCCTTTGCAGGTCCCACTACAAGAAAAGGGAGATTCTCCTTGTTCTATTTGATCATTTGCACTTTAGTATTTCTTGTGGGGTTTTTTGGTATTTTGTTTCTCCCATTAGTTACTGAGTTAGAGCAGGCCCAAATCATGATGCTGCCACCACCATGTTTGACAATGGGGATTGTTGTGAATGTCAACCGAGGGGGTGATGGTTGGAGCTCCCTCTGGTGGTCAGGACTGGGGGGGAAGCTGACTGTGCCTCAATAGGTGTGGGAGTTAATTGGGAGTTTGGGAAGCCCAATTGCAGTTCAGCCTGGGTTATATAACAGAGCAGTGTCTGCTGGCTGGGATCGGTTATAGATGTTGTTCCTCTGTCTCTGAATTGGCTTGGAGTTGTCCTTCCATTTATCTTGTGCCTGTCCCATACCAGATAAGTTGCAAGTTATTTGCTTTATTGCCTGATCCACACCTAAGGGTGTTTGTTTTTCTTTTTGTTTTGCTTAAAGTCTGTTTTCTTGCAGGAAAGGAATTGTCTTTCTGTTTTGATGAGCATGGGGGTTTTCCCTTTGCAGGTCCCACTACAAGAAAAGGGAGATTCTCCTTGTTCTATTTGATCATTTGCACTTTAGTATTTCTTGTGGGGTTTTTTGGTATTTTGTTTCTCCCATTAGTTACTGAGTTAGAGCAGGCCCAAATCATGATGCTGCCACCACCATGTTTGACAATGGGGATTGTTGTGAATGTCAACCGAGGGGGTGATGGTTGGAGCTCCCTCTGGTGGTCAGGACTGGGGGGGAAGCTGACTGTGCCTCAATAGGTGTGGGAGTTAATTGGGAGTTTGGGAAGCCCAATTGCAGTTCAGCCTGGGTTATATAACAGAGCAGTGTCTGCTGGCTGGGATCGGTTATAGATGTTGTTCCTCTGTCTCTGAATTGGCTTGGAGTTGTCCTTCCATTTATCCTGTGCCTGTCCCATACCAGATAAGTTGCAAGTTATTTGCTTTATTGCCTGATCCACACCTAAGGGTGTTTGTTTTTCTTTTTGTTTTGCTTAAAGTCTGTTTTCTTGCAGGAAAGGAATTGTCTTTCTGTTTTGATGAGCATGGGGGTTTCCCCTTTGCAGGTCCCACTACAAGAAAAGGGAGATTCTCCCTGTTCTATTTCATCATTTGCACTTTAGTATTTCTTGTGGGTTTTTTGGGTATTTTGTTTCTCCCATTAGTTACAAGAGTATCTGGTATAGTAGGGAAGAGTCCGTGTGGTCTCAGCATTTTTCTTATCAGGAGATTGGTATTTTTCTGCAGGGTTTTGAACTGACCGCAATCAATTATCTGTCCTGTCCTGTTCTATTTAGGAAGTCGGGCCTCGCTTTTGTTAATCTATATTTTCTATCTGTGTATTGTGTTTTCTTACATCACCGTTGGCTTTATATGTTGGGGGCTTGCTATTCCTTTGGGGACTTCTCTGAGGTAATATAGGTTTCCTCATTTTTATCTGTGAGGTGTAGTAAGTTTCTTTGGCTGTGACGTGGCGTCTAGGTGTGTTTAGGAACGCTCCACGGCTACTTCTAGTGTGGTCTGACGGATAGGGGATAGCGGTCACCTCAGGTTCCAACTACTCTTGTGTTTTTTCTGCTGATGGGATTTTTGTGATCATCCACGGTGACCAGATAATAACAGGGGATGGTGTGTTCAGGGTGATGAGCTATGTGGCTTTTACGCCAAACATATCGTTTGGCATTGTGCCCAAAAAGTTTGATTTTGGTTTCATCTGACCAGAGCACCTTCTTCTACATGTTTGTGTCTCCCAGGTGGCTTTTGGAAAACTTAAAACAACACTTTTTATGGATATCTTAGAGAAATGGTTTTCTTCTTGCGACTCTTCCTTAAAGGCCAGATTTTTGCAGTGTACGACTAATTGTTGTCCTATGGACAGACTCTCCCACCTCAGCTGTAGATCTCTGCAGTTCATCCAGAGGGATCATGGGCCTCTTGGCTGCATCTCTGATCAGTCTTCTCCTTATTTGAGATTAAATTTTTGAGGGACGGCCGGGTCTTGGTAGATTTGCAGTGGTATGATACTCCTTCCATTTCAATATGATCGCTTGCACAGTGCTTCTTGGGATGTTTTTTAATTGTGGAAATATTTTTGTAACTGGCTTTAAACTTCTCCACAACAGTATCACTGACCTGCCTGTTGTGTTCCTTGGTCTTCATGATGCTCTCTGTGCTTTAAACAGAACACTGAGATTATCACAGAACAGGTGCATTTATACGGAGACTAGATTACTCACAGGTGGCTTATATTTATCATCATCAGTCATTTAGGACAACATTGGATCATTCAGAGATCCTCAATGAATTTCTGGAGTGAGTTTACTGAACTAGAAGTAAAGGAGACGAATAATATTACACGCCCCAATTTTCAGTTTATTCTTTTCTATAAAAGTTTAAAATAAGCAATAAATTTTGTTCAACTTCAAAATTGTGTCCCAGTTGTCATTGATTCTTCACCATAACATTAACATTTTTATCTTTATGATTGAAGCTTGAAATGTGGTTGAAAAATTCAAGGGGCTGAATACTTTTGCAAGGCACTGTACATAGATACATAGATAGGTAGATAGATAGCTAGATAAATACTGCATCTCTTTGTAGGTGAAGGAAAGAGTCAGATTCATTTCTTCCCATAATACTACTATAAAGTAATGAGAAAATAAAATACAAATATACTGTATATATATTTTTTTTACTTTCACCACCTTGGGTTCAAACCAGCAACTTTCAAACATATCCAGCAGCCCTCCTAGCTTTTCTAGCTGTAGAACCAGTAGGAATGACAATGTTAGAGGGAGATTTTACATAGATGAACATACAATGCAGCCTCTCACACAGGACACAGGCTTTTAAAAATTACAAAAACGTGGTGAGAACCAGGCCTAAGAATGTGCCAAAACTATGCAATATATAAAAACACCATGAGCTCCTAGAAGTAACACATAAATTTCGCATATTTTAAGATTGTCTAATCTAAAGGTTATACAGATTTAATAAATCAGCCTCATTGACTCCAATCTAATGTGTAGGTGAAAGAAAGAGTAAAGGGTGCTTTATACGCTGTGACATCGCTAATGATATATCGTCAGGGTCATGTCGTTAGTGACGCACATCCGGCGCCGTTAGCGACATCTCAGCGTGTGACACCAAGGAGCGACGATCAACGATCGCAAAAGCATCAAAAATAGTTGATCATTGACACGTTGCTCCTTTTCATAATATCGGTGGTGGTGCATGCCGCTGGTTGTTCGTCATTACTAGGGGCATCACACATCGCTATCTGTGACACCGCAGGAACGCCGAACATCTCCCCGGCAATGAGGAAGGAAGGAGGTGGGCGGCATGTTCTGACCGCTCATCTCCGCCCCTCCTCTGCTATTGGGCAGCCGCTTAGTGACGCCGCTGTGACGCCGAACGCACCACCCCGTTGAAGGAGGGATTGTTCGGCGGTCACAGCGTCGTCGCTGAAAAGGTATGTGCGTGTGAAGCTTCCGTAGCGATAATGTTCGCTACAGCAGCAATCACCAAATGTCGCACAAATGACGGGGGCGGGTGCTATCGCACACAACATCGCTAGCGATGTCGCAGTGTGTAAAGCACCCTTAAATGTTGTGCTCAGACACACACCAGGAAATGGAAATGGAAGTCCTCAGTGACTACAGAAAACTTTAATAAATATATGCCTGATAAAAATAAATGATTATATAATCAATACAAAAAAAAAATTATGGCACCTTCCCTTTAACTTGAAAAACTGACCAGAGGCCATGATGTCGGATAATTACTCTGAGGCAGATCCCTGGTGGCTTCTCCCAGCCACATGCCCTTGGCTAACAGGGTTCTTCCTCTGTTTGCGTGTAACCAGAGAAACCTGTCAGTCTACACTGGGGACAAGCCACCATGGATCTGCCTTGGAGCAATCATCTGAGATGCACAGTCCCCAGGTAGTTTCAGTTTTCTCTGAAATTCCGCAGGAGGCTATAATAGCGCAGCCAGTGTCTGATTCATGCAGCTTGTAGCTTGTGAAACATGAATTTACTGTAGACTTTCCTATAATTTATTCTCTCTGTGATGTGAGAATCCATTATAAAGAAGATCCATTGAATACATCATGGATTAGAAGCCAGGACACCAGTTTGAGCAGAACCTTAGAATATGTTCTTCTTGTTTTGTTCTGGTTTTAAAAAAATACTCAACAAAAATGGCACAGAAAATGTCAACAAAATGTATAACCTTCTCAGATGGCATATTAACAACATCTAATATAGCACAATATGTTCAGACACATGCTTACATTACCTGTAAGACAGAACAAAGTACTAATTGCCCATATTTTTATAGTTACCCTTTTACACTGTTTCATGTCTTTTTCAGGTGACTGCATCTTTCCGACCTCTCCTCACAGGTCCACTTCACTGTAGACTGTCATCGGTCCTCATGAACATTTTGGCTTCCTATCATCCTATATCACCCTGTCCTGTTATACCTGTTTGCTCAGTATTGCGATGAAGGAATCCCCCTATAGGTGGTGTCTACAATCTTGTTTCACAACATTCTCCCTCACAGAATTGATGGAATTGTATTTTTGCACAGACGGTTTAGCAATTACCACTGTACTCTGATCTCCTTACAGATTACTTGCAGGTAATGTACAAACCAATTAGCAAAGTGTTCATTTTTGGAACTTTTTCTGTAAGTAAATAATTTATTTATTATACTTATATATTTATTTATATCTCACTTATATAGTGCTATTAATTCCACAGCACTTTACAGGTGTGATTATCACTGTACCAATTGGAGCTCACAATCTAAATTCCTTATCAGTATGTCTTTGGAGTGTGGGAAGAAACTGGAGAACCTGGAAGAAACCCATGGGGGGAACATACAAACTCCTTACAGATGTTGTTCTTGGTGGGATTTAAGCTTTGGACCTCAGCGCTGCAAGACTGCAGTCTTTACAGACATCATCATGGGTGTCCCCTTCGGGGCTCTTGTGCCGCCCTGGCGCAGACCGGGGTGCTCGGATCCGGGGTGGTCATGGCTTGAGGGGTCGGGACCCGGAGTCAGCTAACGCTCCAATCCTTGAAAGGGGGATATTTACAGGGGAGAAGTTCGTGGCGCCACCTGCGGGTTGCAGTAATAGGAGTACCGCCGCTGCTGGAAGGAGTACCGGGGCAGCAAGGTGTCAGTCCCTCCACAGGTAGGGAAGGCCCCGGCCTCTGGGGTTTTGTGTGGGATATTGGGAGCACAGGGTGCAGTGGGCCAGAGCACTCACTGCAGTAGTCGTGGTGCTGGATGAGGATTACAAAGCAGACACTCACACTGAAGATAAACCATAGTCTCTGTGCATCCAGTCACTACAGGGAGCCTGTCCAGGTGTCCGCTCCCACCGGTGTCACTTGATAGTCCGGACCCTGCCTCCGTGCACAATTTTAGTTGTCTGTTTTTGACCCTTGGCATGAAGTTGTTGGGGCCCCGCTACCTGTGTGTAGGGCAGCTGTGCTCTTGATGGCTGGCACTTGGGATTTCAGTTGGGTTGCTTTATATGGAGAACCATATCCCCCCGTGTTGTACTGATACCTCCAATCTCTGAGCTCTTAGGGAAGTTCATAAAGATGCTCTCCCTCCCAGGTTAATTATCAGGAAGGCTGAACCTGCTCCTGACTTAGGGTCCTGTACCCCGTCGTGCTCGGTACCAGTCCGTTTATTGGTCTTACGGATGCCAGCAGTCCCCCAAGACTATGTCAGTCGTACTCAGACCACCGTCTGCGACACAACCTTGGTCTCGCTCCCCGGGAGCTACTACTCCCAGTTCCTCACTCTTTGAGGGCTCTCACTAAACTCACTTCCTCCCTCCCACCAGTCTGCCTGACCCCTAGGTAAGTGGCCCTACTCCAGCTTGACCATCCCACTAGTGTGTCTGACAGGTTTGTTGTGAGGTGTGGTTGGGATTTGTGGTGCTGATTGTGTGACACCGGTTATTGGGAACCTGGAACCATGGGGGGGTAGGCCCTGCACCCTGGATAAGGATTTCAGTACCCTGTGGCACCCTGATATATTCAGGAGCACCACACTCTCAATCTGCATTTCCTATCAGTTTGGAGAGTGGGAGGAAAGCGGAGAACCTAGAGGAGACCCACGCAAACAAAGGTAGAACATACATACTTCTTGCAGATGTTGTCCTTGAACCCAGGACCCTAGTGCTGCGAAGCAATACCACTCATCCACTGTGATGTCCATGTATACTGGCAGCAGATGAAGTAGGCATGTAAACTTTTAGCTTGACCAATAACCGGTGTCTGGTCATATGCCTGCTCATAAGAATGCATCAAAGATGCACCAAATGGTGACCATCCAGTGGTAAAGAAACACAGTATAATCATAGGCAGATTATAATGAGGGTAGCCTGGCCTTAAAAGTATGGGATAAGAAGGACGGGGTTCAGAGATCTTAAGGCGGGGACAAAGGAGCTTACCCGTGTATGTTGTAAGAGAGAATAAAGGTCCTGTCACAAACAATGAGATCGCTAACGAGATTGTTGCTGCGCACCGTTACTGCGTCAGTAACGATCGTGCCAGCGATCTCGTTATGTGTGACACCTACCAGCGATCAGGGCCCTGCTGTGAAATCACTAATCGCTGCCAAAGGGTTTGGACCATTTTCTTCAAAGGTAATGTCCTGCTGGGCAGGACGCATCGCTGTGTTTGACACCTAACTCCTATACAGGTCGCTCATCGTTATACAGGTCGCTCATCGTTACTGCATCGTTGGTAAGGTCTGACTGTGTGACATCTCACCAGCGACCTCCCAGCGACTTACCAGCGATCCTTATCAGGTCGCATCGTTTTCGGGATCGCTGGTAAGTCGTTAAATGTGACGGGGGCTTAAGAGAGAGGTTTTCTGTTGGTGTGCAGTCTTAGAACTACAGTGTCGGAAGAAGTATGGTGCTGGCGGCGAGAACCTTACCGTGAGTTGGTCCATGAGTGAACCCTGGCCACAGTGGTGCATATACCGAACTCTCCTCCTCCTCCTTTTTAGCCCATCCAAGCAGAACAACTGGTGTGGTTACTATCCTCTTCAGCTTAGGCAACCATGTGTACTTTTTTCCTCCATCTCCAGCTGGTCCACATGCAAAGCTCTCTCTTTAATTGTGAGTAGCACATGTTTTAGTAGACACAGAAGCTGGATGGTTACACTGATTATTGCGCCATCGCTGCTCACCATCTTGTTTTATATCCATGCCCACTCTTCAATTCTTAAGGCTGACTGGAATACCAACGTGCATGTGTGCCACCCCTGCAGCGACCAAACCGCTCAGATCCGGGGTTTGCTGTGGTTCGAGGGTCTCCGGACCCGGGGGCTTGCGGCCACTTCCAATGAAAAGGGGGGTATTTACAGGAAATAAGAGTTCGTGACGCCACCTGTGCTTTGCAGTAAGAGGAGTACAGCCGCTGCCGATGGGAGTATCCAGGGGAGATGGAGTGGGGCAGCCAGATAACATTTCCCTCCACGGGTAGGGGAGGCCCCGGGACTGTAGATGCTGGGACGCTGGTGCAGGGGAGCGCAGGGTTAGTAGAAAGCGGGGGAGGACCATGTACTCACTCAGACGATATCGGAGATGGAAAGCAGACTCTGACAACAAAGTAAACCAAGTCTCTGGGTGCCGCTGCCCTCTTGGGGGTGCCCGTCCAGGTATCCGTCCCCTATAGTACTGCCGGGTGGTCCGGAGCCTACCTCCGTGCACAAATTAGAAGTGGCCCGTTGGCATAAAGCTGTCCGGGCCCCGCTCCCTACTTGTTGGTAGTGGAGCTGTGCTCTCAAGGGCTCACGCTTGGGATTTCTGTGGGCTGCATGGGTTGGAAAACCCTATCTTCCTCATTGCGCTAGTGCCCCTGATCTCTGAGCTTCTTGGGGACAGTCCATAAAGTCACTATCCTCCGCAGATTTATTGCCGGGTTGCCTGAAGCTTCCCCTCGACCTAGAGTCCAGTACCCCGCCGTTCTTTCGGTCCCGGACCGGTGATTAGACTCGAGCTGCTGATCGTCCTCCAAGACCACGTCTAGGTACCAAGCCTAAATTCCCTGCGACCGGGTCTCCGACTCCTCCGGTCCCAGACCACCGTAACTCCCCGGGAGCCACACGATCCCCTAGCTCCTCACTACTCGAGGGCGACTTCAACTTTCTTTTGCTTCTTCTCCCTTTGCTCCCACGGAGCCGACTACTCTGTTCTCCTCCCTCCCACCAGTCTGACTGACCCCTAGGTGGGCGGCTCTATTCCAGCTCAGCAGCCCACTGGTGTGTCTGGCAGGCTGTGGTGGGAGGTGTTGTTGGGATTTGGATGCTGGTGGAAGCAGTACCATAGGTTGGGAACCCAGAACCATGGGGGGTCGAGTCCTGCACTAAAGAGATAAAGAGCGTGCAGTACCCTGTGACGCCCTGACTAGTCCAGGGGCGTCACACATGTTTTAGCTGGTATTTAACCACTGCTGCTCACAAAGCCTTGCTAACATGTGTAATGTAGAGTTTCAGCATTGGGCACATTGCACACAAGTCGGTGAGCTGGCACTTTCAAGTGCTGCTGCAGCACTACCAGCTGTAGCGGACTTGCAGAAATAAGCGCACACTTGGCATACCTTCTGAAGTCGCTCAGTCAAATCTGGGTAGGTTTTCAGAAACCACTGAACCACTAAGTTGAGAACATGGGCCAGGCTTCAGAGCCACCTCCAGGTTGTGGCCATTATCACACATGACCATGCCTAATTGTAGGTTAAGCGGCAAGAGCCACAGATCTTTATGAGCTTTACAAAACACTGCGGCGGTGTGCTGTTTATCACCTAAAAGAAATTATTTTCAGCAGAAACTGTTGACACTTGATTGAGGCAGTGCTTCCAGCTTGTGAGTGATAGGGAGGACAATTCGGAGATGGAGGTACGAGTTTGAGACACCAAACATGTATGGTTTTACTTTTATCTAAATGGTGAAAAAAATTAAGAGGTTTGTTAAAAAATAATGTGCTTTTGTCGCTATTTTCTGATAGCCATAGCATTCTCATTGTTCGGGATCTGAGGCTGAGTGATGACTTATTTTTTGCATCTTGAGATGGCGTTTTTAATTATACCATTTTTGGATAGATGTGACATTTTGACCGCCTGTTGTTGAATTTTAATGCAATGCTACAGCAACCAAAAAAACGTAATTGTGGTGTTTTGATTTGTCTACTTGCTACGCCCTTTATTGCTCAGATTAATTAATTTTATATTTTGATAGATCGAGCATTTTTGAATGTGGCGATACCAAATATGCGCATTATTACTATTGTTTTATTTTCAATGGGGCAAAAAAGGGGTTGATTTGAACTTTTAGGCTGTTGGGGTTTTTGTTCCCATTTTTTTTTTAATGATTTTACTAGTCCCCTTAGGGAACTTTATGCCTTCTCACTTCTATGGCCAGAATCACACTTGCTAGTGTCTCGCGTGTAACTCGCGCGAGTCTCTCATGGTAGAACCCGGCATGGCCGCACACTATGCATACAGGAGCGTCTGAGCTGCATAGAGATACATGCAACTGACCCGCTCCTGTCAGGGGAGTGTGCGGCCAAGTCGGGTTCTACCATGAGAGACTCGCGCGAGTTACACGCGAGGCACTAGCAAGTGTGATTCTGGCCTATCACTTCTCCTGATCAGAGTGATACTTCAGCATCACTCTAATCAGTAGAGATGCTGTGTTACTGTGAGTGCCGGTACTCTGCCGGCATTCACAGGATACACGTCATGCCAACCCATTGACGCCCTGTGATCAAGTCACGGGGCCACCGATGGCAGCGGGAACAATGCGATCCCTGCTGGAGCACTTTAGATAATTTGTATTTGGTGCGTTTTTTGACATTTCATATAATCAATGTGTAAAAAATTCAATGTGTTACAGTTCCAGTACAGTGGATGGTATTTCTAAACATTTCATGCCCACTGTGCTTTTTTTTTAACACAATGTAAACTGACCTGCGGTGTATTTTTTTAAATTAGCAATGTCAATTTGTTTTTAAGTGAATATGAATTTCATTAGCAGATTTTCCTTATAGATTTGAATGAGATGAGAAAAATACATATATACTGTACATACACCCCTTAATGAATCTGGAGCATCTGACACGAAACCCCCCCTCACCAAGACTGGAGTGAGCAACACTAGCCTTGACGTACCAAAAAATGACCCCATTTTGGAAAATATACCCGTCATGAAATTAATCTAGAGGTGTAAATCCCACAGAACAGTTGAAGTATCCTCATTCGGTGCATAATGAAAGTGGTTATTACTATTTATCGCACTATATGAAGCATTGTCCAGTCTTAGCACCTGCAAATAGTACATAAACCTGGCTGGTTATCCCCCTGGCATAAGTGTAGGAATTACAAATACATACAAATGGAACCTATTTTATTATTTAATATAAAAGGTGTGCATTCACAAAGGTCATATGGGTTCCTCCTCTATATTATCTTCCTTTTGTTGGGAACTTATATAGGAATGTCCATAGTTAAGTTTCTGGAAGTCTTCTTTAATATCGAGAAAAGATTTGTTCTTTGTTTCAGGTACAATCAAGTAGATGAAGCTGGCGATTACACAGCACTCCACAAAGAAGAACAGGAAACAGTATTGATTTAATCCATTCTGGAAATAAAAGGAAGATAAATCATCACACTATTGCATATATGTAACAAACCGCCAAGATTGCAAACTTGAGTTTTTATTTTTTTGTGGACACTTTATCAAAAAATCACGGAAAGACAATATTTTTCATGGACACATTGGAAACCATAATAAATCATTATGAGTATCAGTGATACATGTCTACAGTCCATAATTCTGATATGAAGACATAGGTGCATTTACTGTGAACCCAAAATTGAATGATGAGAATTATAGTCAAAATATTCTGCATGAGTTTCGTAGCTTCAAAAAAATTACCAACAGGGATTTTTAACTTCAAATTTTTTCACGGACAAGGGAAATATGTGGCCTATTTTTTTTGGACTGTCCAGGAATTTCTGAACAGTCGGCAACCCTGCAAACTGTTTAAATCACTGTCACTACTTTATACTTCCCTCAGTAAAACAGTGATGGCAGTGCTGTTTAAAATATGAATCTATCATTTTGTCCCAAAACATAATATAATGGTAATACTATGTCAGGTGTGCTTTAGTCCATCATACCAGTATGTCCTATATAGGCTGTGGGTCTATCTATAGAGTGTAAGAGCTGAGCTCAGTCTAAACAAGACAGGTGCCAGTTGTGTTATGCAGCCAGCACCTGCCTCTAATAGCTGTGATCGAAGCCAGTTGCGGTGGAGGCATCTGTTCCAGTGCTCGTTTTGCTCCCCTTTGTAACTTAATTGTGGTATTCTGATGGGTTACTATAGCAGCCAAGGGCCTACAGAAGAACCGTGTAACTGCCATCTATGTACTCCTATGAAGCCCAGTCTGTAGTCACTTTCAGGATGGGGGGGACGATTGTGATCCTAGAGGTCACAACCAAAAACGGGCTTGGACATAGAGGGGGCCCACCTACCCCAGTGCATACATCAGCTAGATATGCTTTTGAGGACGCTAACCAGCTGAAATACATTATGCACAGAGACCTGTCGGATCCGCATTGCAATACACACTGCTTTGCAATACACACTGCTGTCCAAACAGAAGCCTGCAGCTGACGTCAGCATGGCAGTGATGTCATGCATCGCTATAGCAGGCATGCCAATATCAGCTGCCAGCCACTGCACCAGCTACAAAGAAGGACACCACACGACGTGAGAGTTGGGAAAGTGAGTAGAATGTGTTTTGGGGTTTTTTATGCATTAGAGGTAAAATGGGGTACATATATAACAGGAAGGGGCCCAGAATGGGGACAAATTTAGTAGGAAGAAGCCCAGGTTGAGGATATATTTACCAGGATGGGAACATATTTACCAAGAAGGGGCCCAAGAAGGGAGACATATATACCATAATGGGGGACAAATTTACTAGGAAGGGGCCCAGGATGGGAAACATAAAAGGGTGGGGGACATGTATAACCGAATGAGGGATATAGTTACCAGGAAGGGGCCAAGGAAGGGGGACA
Organism: Anomaloglossus baeobatrachus; assembly: GCF_048569485.1. NCBI lineage: Eukaryota > Metazoa > Chordata > Amphibia > Anura > Aromobatidae > Anomaloglossus > Anomaloglossus baeobatrachus. The sequence goes on along the minus strand of NC_134353.1, from coordinate 687,708,670 downwards.
TATATCAGGATGGGAGACATATTTCCCAATGAGGTGTACATATATACTAGGATGGGGGACATACACTGATGAGCAAGAGGGTAATAATGTTTTGAACTTTTTAATAGCCCGGTTCTTGTACATACCAGAGGTCCCAGCTGGGCAGTACCTAAATGCCCCTGTGCAGACTAAAACAACCATAACTTGATGACTCAAATGACCACTCAGACATTTGTTTCCTAAGGAAGTATGTGAAACTCTTGATGGACACTTAAGAATCCAAGGGAAAGTGCAGAGTAAAATGAGGTAAACCAAAAGTTATCGTGTGCCAGGAGAAACAAAAAATGAGGGAGCCAGCACAATTTCTAAACTGTACTTATTAATAAATGGAGATTTTTGGCAAAACATTGCAATATTTTGAGCTACCCCACCTCTCCACGGCAAATCTCAAGGGGCAGTCCTACGCTAATATTATTATATAATGTGGCCTCACACATTTAAAAGCAGAACTATTTTTTCTGTTGGCAGGTGGTTAGCCTCCACCAAGCCGTGCACCCATATTTTGGTTGTTCTAGCTGTCTGATTTTGGCAATTGGTCACTGTTCACACTCAGCCATCAGCCCTGTCCACAGGCTATTTAATATAAGAAGCACTTACCTGGGCCTGTCCCACCCACAGCTGTGATTTAGTCACAGGTACGGGAATGAAAAGCATCAGGTAAGTGGTTTTAAATAGTTCTGCTTTTAAATGTGTGAGGCCACATGGCACCCTTCAGATTAAATAAAATATTAGTGTAGGACTACCCCTTGAGATTTGCCGTGGAGTGGCGGGGTAGCTCAAAATACTGCAATGCTTTGCCAAAAATCTCCATTTATTAATAGTACAGTTTAGAAATCGTGCTGGCTCCCTCATTTTGATGTGCCAGGAGAAACACAAGATAAACAGGCTGTAGTTCCAAGCAAGGTCCATTTCAGAAATATCACCAGCAGGAAATGGAAGCCTGGGGAAGCTTTAAATAGTTACACTCACTGAGTGATAGAGCAGACTAAATTACAGCATAGGAAACACTTGTTGACAGAAAGGCAATAAACACACAAAATGTCCACACAGAGACAAAGTGTTCAGAACCAGGACCACAACCGACCCTGACTGTGGCTCAGTGGAGAGGGAAACAGACCACAGTACAGGAGGCTGTCGGATCAAATCCGAGACATGATAATAAGACTCAGATGATGATGAGATACAGAAATGATACTTACAACTATAAATGGGAAAACCATTCCTATTATAAAAAAGCTTGTCCAGTTTACACATCCTCCGATCATGTAAGCTCCTGTCCGTGCTGACTGGGTAAACAGTTCTGCAGTTAGGGTATTTGTCACACCACCTAAGGATTTAAGCATACAATTGTTTTAGTCATCAGAAACATTTCCATTATGAAAAATATTTATTCTTAAAGGAAGATAGCAACTTTATCTTAATACTAACAAATGTGTTGGGAACATGATTTTGTGGCACTTACAGTGTATATTAGTTATTACAGATTCCCTTCACCTATTTGTTACTGCTTCCTTTCTCATAGACTGGACAGTGATGCCAGCTACAAAATGTGAAATGTTTATCAATTGGAGGATGCTGGGTGGCAAATTTGATCACATGATCTTTCACCAGCAGCTATTGTGTGGACCGAAGAGCAGTGAAGTCTGTTAGAAGGGCTTAACTAACAAATGTATGAGGAGAACCTATAATTCATATGTAATAGTAAATGGCCCCAGAATCATATCCCCAACACATCTATTCAATTAAAGATGAATTGGCCAACCCCTTTAAATCTGTTAAAAGTTTTAGTAGCAGTATGCTAGGCCACAGGATAACGCGCCGCCGCCTTACTCCACTCACCTTTTTTCCGGCCACATGCATAATTTGCATGCAATGCCCTAGAAGGGCTTCACATGCAATTTAGCCGTGTGTGCAGTGGCTGAAGCGACACTGCCGCTCCTCTGCTGTGGCTGTGACTGGGACCCGGCGAAGAGGAGGGCCCAGCCCAGGGCTTAATAAAACTAAGTAATTACACCAGGCCCTAGCCACGCCCCACTCTTTACCGGGCTCCATACTTCAGTTATGGTTGTAATGCCCTGACAATGGCCCTGCTGGCAGGACCATTTCAGATATTTTGTTAATACAGTTGCATGCATGTAACATGCATAAAGCCTCTTAATGAATCAGGCGAGACACGAAGCAAGTTTGGAGTAAGTTTTGTAGTGTATTGAGTGCTCCCACTCAATGGCGTACCGTCAATAGAGGCAGGCCATGTGACTGCTATGGGGCCCATGACCTGAAGGAGCCCAGGGGCGGCTGCCTGCGGTATCCGCTCCAGCACCGGGCCCCCCCCGGTCGTACTTTCAAAGGTATCGGCATCGCGGATGCCGATACAGTTGAAAGCGACAATGACACATAGCGCAGCGTGCCCTCTCATCATTGTCCCGCTGTGCTCTGACAGTTCTTCAACACAGCGGTGATGTCACTAATAAGCGCCTGTCGCCACCGTGTTGAAGTGGGCAGACATCTGGTGAACTAGGAGCAGCAGCGGGGGACTGAGGTGAGTAGCAGGAACTGTGGGGCATCTACCGGTGGGCCCGGGTCCTCAGTGGGGCCCCCCTGTGTTTAACTGCCCTCTGCTATCGGGTTCCGGGGCCGCCCATTTTTTCTATGTCTCCTAGGGCTGCACTGCACCTTGAGATGTTTTTGTGCAGCCCTGGGAGTGTCACAGTTAACAGACACTGCAGTGTCTGCTGTGACATCACGCTGTGCGCCCTGGACTCCTGCTTCCCGCCGGAGAGGATCAATGGAGCCTGCAGGCCGAACCGGAGACAAGCCGGGGGAAGGTAAGAACTCCTCTAGTGTGTGTGTGTATACAGTACGTGTATGTATACATATATATAGTGTGTGTGTGTATATATATATATATATATATATATATATATATATATATATATATATGAGTGTGTGTGTGTATATGTATGTGTGTGAATATATATTTGAGTGTGTGTATGTATATATAGTGTGTGCAGGCTTGTGCCTGTGTCTACCTATGTGTGCGTGTCTTTGCATATGTTTGTCCTTCTGCATGTCTACATATGTTTGTGTGTATCTGAGTGCATGTATGGGCCTGGCTGCATTCTTCTGCATGTCTGCATATGTGTGTGTGTGTCTCTGTGCATACATGTGACTGGCTGCGTTCTTGTGCGTGTCTGTGTGCGTGCGTCTGTTTGCATGATTATGTATGTGTGTATGTCTGCGTTCATGTGTGTGTCTATGTGAATATGTGCATGTGTGTCTACGTGCACCTGTATGCATGTATGTAAATTTTTCTGCATGTGTGCATATCTGTGTGCCTGCCTATGTGTATGTGTGCCTGTTTGTGTGTGTGTCAGCATGTCTGTACATTTGTCTGTGTGTCTACGTATGAGTGTGTGTGCTTTTTTGCATGTCTGTGCATTGTATGCATGTGTCTGTGTGCCTGTCTGCATGCATTTGTCTGTCTTTGTATATCTGTTTGTCTATGTATGTAAGCGTGTGTGCATGTATGTGTGTCTACATACGTTTGCATGTCAGTGCATCTTCTTATGTGTGCGTGTGTGCATGTCTGCATGCATGTGTCAGTGTGTGCCTGTCTGCATGTGTATGCATGTATGTGGGCCTACATCACATCTTTAAACATCGCTGCTATGTGCCGCGCTTTGATGTCATCACGTGGCCTCGGATGGGTGGGGTGGCCATTTGACCACAAGGGATATGAAGCCTCAGGGTGGAGAGAAGAATCTTTTCGTTCCTCCTTCTGTGAATGGACAGAGTAGTGGATATAGGAACCCAGGATGGTGCAGTTTAGGGGCCTGGGATGGAGGAACATAGGAGCCCAGGATGGGGCAGTTTAGGGGTCTGGGATGAAGAAACTTAGGGGTCCAGGATGGGCCAGTTTAGTGGCCTGTGTTGGAGGAACGTAGGGGCCCAGGATGGGACTGTTTCGGGGCCTGAGATGGAGAAATATAGGAGCCCAAGATGGAGCAGTTTAGGGCCTGGGATGGAGGAACATAGGGGCCCAGGATGGGGCAGTTTAAGGGCCTCGGATGGAGGAACCTAGGGGCGTAGGATGGGAGACATTTTTAAATACTGGGGGCCAGACACTATTGGTTTATGGTGGCAAATAGTGGAGATAATTACTGTAGGGGTAAATTAGGGGTCATTATTACTGCGGTAATATATTTTAATTTTGAGGATACTGTCTTCCATGGTGGGAACAAAAGTCTGACATGGTGTAGAAATTGGGGAAAGTGTGGAATGTGCTCTGGGAGTGATCAGCTATAGGTGACTGTGCAATTTTCTGCAGTCATGTTCTCGCTGGAAGAAATTGTGGCGGTCAGCGCCAGATGGAGAGGAAATGCGATGGGGAACAACGTCAGCTAGAGGCGTCACTGGTAAGTCAGTGTATTTCATGTACAGACACACACTATACACTATATACAGAACTCCTGTGCATAATGTCACTGATGATCACTGTATTACCTATATACAGATCTCCAGTCTATAAACTCACCAGTGATCACTGTGTTAGCTGTACACTATATACAGAATTCCTGTATATCTCACCGGTGATCACTGTACACTATACACATACACTATATACAGAGCTTCTGTGTATAATGTCACTGGTGATCACTGTATTACCTATACACTGACACTATATACAAAGCTCCTGTGTATAATGGCACTGATGGTAATATTAGTGATATTAGTATTGTGGTTTTTATTCATGATCATTATGTGGTTGTATTCAGTCACTGTATGGTGGTAATATGTTGTCTGGTCACGGTGTGACAGTATTTCTCTCTTGTAAGTGTGTGTATTCGGTCACTATGTGGTGGTAATATGTAGTCGTAGTATGAATGTGGTATTATTGGTCTTTGTATAGTGGATTGTGTTGTGTATGGTGGTCACTTTTTCTCTGATATCAATATGGGAAAGATTCTTTATTTCCAATAGAGATTAAATACTTGAATGTTTAACCCCTCCCTGTCCTGTGATTATTACACTGTAGCACATATGCACTTACAGAGGTTGTCTGGTGAAAACAAGTAATCGCCACTTCATTTTACTATATGGAGGACTATGTAAGGCCTACTCTTCTAAAGCCCTGTGCACATGTTGAGTATTTATTGAGTTTTTTTCACCTCAGTATGTGTAGCCAAAACCAGAAGTGCAATAATCACAGGAAAGCCCGGGCACCACTTCTGCATTTTTCACCCACTCCTGGATTTGTATACAAATACTGATGTAAGATACTGACCGTGTTTGGGGGGGGGCACTTTTGTTAAAATCATATTTTGTGGCTGCAATGAAAGGGGAATCTAGGGGCTTCAATAGGAGGAAAATTACTTGGTAAGGGCTGTAAAGTTGTGAAATATGCTCTTCTGTGTCCCAGCTGAATATTTTTTATTTATTATTAATAATTTATTTCTTTTTTTTGGGGGGGGGGCAATTAGAAATTCTGCTATGGGGCCGCATGATTTCTATGTACGCCCCTGCTGCCACTCATCATGAATTTCAGCCCTGCTCTGCCCACTATGTCAGAGCGAAAATAGCTTGTGAAAGCCAAAAGCCTCCAAATTTTAGTGCAGCCTTGAATTGGGCCAAAATTTAGCAACTTTTCAAAGCTTTTTATGTTAGGATTCTGGCTTAAAAATTTGATGAATTGGGCACTTTTTTCCTGTGTCATTAAAACTGGCATTTTGCAGGCCAGTCTTAATGATCAGTACTCTAAACCATGTACCCACCTGACAAAGCTGTACACTAATTTTCAAAATGTTAGTGAAGCTGGCTGAGACAGGCATGAAAAGGCCAAAAGTCTCAACATTTTTGAGCAACTATGAGTTATGCAAAAATGTTACAACATTTGAAGTAGTTATCCAAAAGAAAAGTAACCTAAATTGCTTAATAAATCAAAGCCCATATTTTATACACTGACGAGCAAAAGGGTAACAATGTTTTGAGCTTTTGAGTTTCAGGCTCCATGTCTCATCATCCTCGACAGCTTTGACCGTGAAACTACCGTCATTTTATAGACATTTTATCTTGGCTACCTCATACTTAAATTTGACTTGCAAATATTTAGGATATGATTAGTTATGCAGATTCTTGTCATGTTACTGCATTGTTACTGCTTTGCTACTAAAAATTCGAATTAAAACTTTCATTATTTTATAAATCCACCTTTGACTTTCAACACTGCCTGAATCCTTCTGGGCATGCTCTCGATCAGATTCAAGCATGCCTAGACCGAAATCTGAACCCAGGTCTTTTCTACACGTTCCCAATGTTGATGCATACTGGTCGACCGGTATGTGTACAGCTTTTTCTTCAACTCTTCCCACAAATGTTCGATTGGGTTGCAGCCTGGGGATTGTGGGGGCTAATCCAGAACCTCTACTTCATTGTTGTTGAACCATTTATTTGCCAATCTCAACATATTATGTGGGTCGTTGTAGTGCTGGAACACTATCTCATCCTTTTCATACCCATAGTACTTGAGTGTGAGATGTGACGCCCTGGCAAAACCAGGGTGTCACAGAGCCTGCAGAAATCCAGCAAAGTGCAGGCCATTCTCCTCCTTGGCAACCTGATCCCACACCAGTGCAGCAGGACAGACACCCACCCCCCCAGGGTAAGAGCAAAACAGAGCAACAGGGGAGGGGCTGGAGCAGAGTGTGTGGGGAGAGGAGAGGAGTCCGGAGTTGTAGCTCCCGGGCTGCTACAGAAGTGTGCTCCAAAAGGGCCGGCATAGGCTGTTAGTGAGGAAGGGACTTGAGGTGACCGGGGCAGGGTAGTGGCCCTCCCGTATCGAAAGAGATCCCGGATCACTGCAGGGGAGTGGACTCCCCGTTCCCGGCCGAGGAGGAAAGAAAGAGAAAGAGTGGAGAAAGAGGCACCTGACTGCAGGTAAAGAACAGGGGTCTGCTGCACCGTGTGTGGGACTTAAACACCCTCCGTACCGAAGGCTGCGGACTCCGGCAGTTTCTAGTTTACCAGTGACTCTGTGTGGTTCAATTGTGAGCCATCAGGCACCGCACCGCAGCACTGTGCCCTGCAGCACGCTCCCTCCTACCGGGCCCCGGGACACCAGCCCCTACCCACGGAGGGGCCAACACCTCAGCTGCTCTCCGCCATCGCTCCCGGGAACCCCTGTCACCAGCAGCGGTGGTGCCTACCATCACCACAACCCCGTGGGTAGCGTCACAACCGACATCCCACCACCAAACCTCCCCCTTTTCACTTGTGAGCGAGGAGGCACTGCTCGAGCCCCCGGGTCCGGCCCCGTGCTCGAGCCACCGAGGAGCAGAAGCACCGGACCCGAGCGCCAGAGATTCCCCAGGCGAGCGGCGTTCCCCAAAACACCCTCTCCGCCCGTGACAGAAATGTAACTTATCTTGTAGTATACTCTCCTATACCTCAGCATTGACACCACCATCAATCCTGGTCAATTATCCAATGTCTTTGGCTTTTAAACAACCGCATATCATCAGGCTTCCTCCACCAAACTTGACATTTCCTTCAATTTCTCAATCCATTAACCCCTTTTCCCTTGATTCTTCCAGACCCATTTTTTACACCCATCAGAGCCTAGTGTATTGAATTTCATTTCAACACTCCAAATCACTTGTCTCCAAACTTCTACTGTCCACTTTCCATACATTTTTTGCAAACTCGAGCCAACGCTTCCCATGATGATATTGAGATCGAGGCTTCTTCACTTCTTCACCTTTTTTGGGCCACAATCCCAAACTTGTGTAATGTGTGTTGCATGAATGTCTGTGATATCACTATTATGAAGCATATGAGCTGCCTCCACTGCCGGGTTTGTCGTGCCAGAACTGATCGACCTTGTGATGAACCAACTTTTGGACTCCGATATTTTGCCTGGATGTCCACATCTTGAATTTTGAATGGAGGACTTAATTTTGTATTCAACTATCATGGCACTCACATGATGCAGTTTTGCAATTTTCTTGGCTGCAGACCGCTATCAATGAGCTGGATGATGCTGTTCCTCTTTTCTTCGGAAATCTTCTTGGCTGCTCCTCAATTTAAACCAGTGACCTTTGGCTTGGGAATCAACCTAAGAACACACTGAGCTATTAGGGAATGTGAGAACAGGTTGTAATTTGTAGTATACAGGATGAAGAAGATTTTTCCACCAGAATCTGCATAACAAATCATTTTCAAAATAGTTGCAAGTGAAATATATGTATTAGATATCCCAGATGCTTTTCTATAAAATGAAAGTAGTTTCACGCTCAAAGTTATAGTGGATGGTGAGATATGGAGCCTGAAATTCAACAGTTTAAAACAGTGTTACCCTTTTGCTCGTCAATGTGCAGTATGTTGTATGTAATCCTAGTCATACTTTCTATGAAACATGTTAGATAGTTATTTAAAAAGGTAGTGTCACCAGCACAGTACATTTTATTCAATATATCTTGGAATAAAAATAAGTTCCACAATTTGATGTGTTAAAAAAATGTTCTTCTACTGAGATAATCTAATACTGTAAGGCTATTTGCACATGTTGAGTTTTTATTGCATTTTTTTAATGCGTTTTTGAGTGTAGATTTGTCACAAGACTTGAAGAGAATCCTGATGCCAGCAAAGTCAATATGAATTCTGAAGTCTCATGTACACGCTGAATATTTTCTCCTTGCAGATTTGGTGCAGATTTAAATATCCAGCATGTCAATTCTTGCAACGTTTTTGTTGCAGTTTCACCCATTATAATAAATGGAAAAGATCTGCACCAAAACGCACGGCAAAAATGCATCACAAATGCCACAAAAACATGGCAAAAATGCATGTTGTGCCTCTACGTTTTTTCTGCCAAGACATGCAGAAATACTGCAGAAATTTCTTTACCAAATACTAAACGTGTATATATTCTAAATGTGCCCCTGCTACAGTGGGGTGTAAAAGTGTTTGCCCCTTCCAGATTGCTTATTCTTTTGCATGTTTGTCACCCAGAAATGTTTCAGATCACCAAACAGATTTAAATATTCCAAAGATACAAGTAAACAAAAAATGCAGTTTATAAATGGTCTATATAATTATGGAAAAAAAAAATCGAAACCTACAGGGCCCTCCTTTCTTTAACACATAAATTAACTGTGGTTTATCACATCTTTGGGAAGCTGAGTTCAATTTCCCTAGCCACTCCAAGTCCTTATTACGGCCACACCTGTTCTCAATCAAGAAATCACTTAAATAGGACCTGCCTGACAAACCGAAGTAGACCAATAGATCCTCAAAAGCTAGACATCATACTGTAATCCAAAGAAATTCAGGAACAATTGAGAAATAAAGTAATTGAGATCTATCAGTCTGGAAAAGGTTGTAAAGCTTTGGGACTCAAGTGAAGCACAGATTCATTATACATAAATGATGAAAACATGGAACAGTGGTGAACCTTACCAGGAGTTACCGGCCAACCAAACTTACCCCAAAAGCAAAGCAATGACTCATTAAAGAAGTCACAAAAGACCCCATAACAACATCCAAAGAAGTGAAGGTCTCACTTGCCTCAGTTAAGATCAGTGTTTATGACTCCACCATAGGAAAGACTGCGCAAAAGTGGTCGGCCTGGCAGAGTTCTAAAATGAAAACCACTGCTGAGCGAAAAGAACATAAAGGTTCATCTCAGTTTTGCCAGAAAACATCCTCATGATCCCCAAGCCAAAAGTTCATCTTTTTGGAAAGTGTATGTCCCATTACATTTGGCGTAGAATTAACACAGCATTTCAGAAAAGGAACATCATACCAACAGTAAAATATAGTGGCGGTAGTGTGATGGTCTGAGGCTGTTTTGCTGCTTCAGGACCTAGAAGACTTACAGTGTTAAATAGAACCATGTATTCTGCTGTCTACTAAAAAATCCTGAAGGAGAATGTCCGGTCATCTATTTATGATCACACTTTGGTAATGCAGCAGGACAATGATCCAAAACACACCAGCAAGTCCACCGCTGAATGACTTTAGAAAAACAAAATTAAGAATTTGGAGTGGCCTAGTCAAATTCCAGACCTTAATCCGATTGAGATGCTGTGGCATGACCTTAAAAAGGTGGTTTATGCTGTGAAACCCTCCAATGTGGCTGAATTGCAACAATTCTGCAAAGATGAGTGGGCCAAGATTCCTCAAGAGGATTGTAAAAGACTCACTGCCAGTTATCGCAAACGTTTGATTGCAGTTGTTGCTGCTAAGTGTAGCCCATTAGGCTATGTGCCCACGCTACAGGATTTACCGCGGATTTTGCGCGGATTTTGCCGCGGATTTGCCGCGGATTTGCCGAAAATCTGCAGCAGCAGCACTTCCAAGCCATTTCAATGGCATTTTGGAAATGCTGTGTCCATGCTGCGGATTTTTCCGCTGCGGATTTGCCGCGGATTTTGATGCGGAAAAATCTGCAGCATGTCAATTGTTTGGTGCAGATTTGGTGCGGATTTTCTGTTTTGAATGGGGAAAAAAAAAAAAATAAAATCCGCATCAAAATCCGCGGCAAATCCGCGGTAAATCCGCGGTAAATCCGCGGCAAATCCGCGGGTGCGGATTTGCCGCGAAAGTCGCGGATTTTCAGGCAAAAAAATCCGCAGGGACCTTTTACCGTGGACACATAGCCTTAAAGTTATTATGTTAAGGGAGCAATCACTTTTTCACACTGGGCCCTGTAGGTTTGGATTTCCTTTTCCCTAAATAATAAAGACCTTCATATATAAACAGCATTTTGTGTTTATTTGTGTTATCAATGTCTAATATTTAAATTTGTTTGGTGATCTGAAACTTTTAAGTGTGACAAACATGCAACACAGTAAGAAATTAGGAAGGGGCAAACACTTTTTCACAGCACTGAAACATGTGCACATACTCTAAGGGCTCATGCGCACGTTGCCGAATTTCATGCATTTACGCTGCGTATTGCACCGCAGCATAAATGCATGCGACCTGCGTCCCCTGCACAATCTATGTAGATTGTGCATGAGACGTGCGCACGTTGCGTTTGAGAGTGCAGCGATTTGGATGCTGCGTTCTAAGAAGCAACATGTCAATTATTCCGTGCGCTTTGGATGCAGCCCCTGCTCTGTCTATGGGACATGCATCCAGAGCGCATGGAATCGGCATTTTTTTTCTGCAGAAACACTGCATTTATTATGCAGTGTTTCTACAGCGATTTGACACGCACATGTGCTGTCAAATCCCAGCAAAAATTTCTGCAGGGACACGACGCAATGTGCGCATACAGCCTAAGGGCTCCGCCACACATCCGTGAAAACCACGTCCGTGTAAAACGGGCCGTTTTTCGGGTCCGTTTTCCGTTTTTTATGTCCGTTTTTATGGTATGTGTGGCCTGCGTGTGTATCCCGTATGCTAGCCGTATGTGCGTGTGGAATGTCCGTGTGTGCGTGAGTGAAATAACTGACATGTGTATGTGTTGTCCGTGTGAAATGTACGTGTGTGATGCAAAATGTCGTTACTACATGTCGGAAGACAGAGTAGCGGGATGAGAATGAACTCGGGTGAACTTCACCCGACTTCATTGTCATGCCGCGGCTCTGTCTTTGTGCCGTGTACTGATTAGCGGTCACCTGTGAAGGATTCACCGGTGACCACTAATCCCCCGAGTGACTGAAGTGTCCCCCCCTCTCTCATACTCACCGTTCCACGATCACCGGCGCTGCACGGCGTTCACACTGCTCCGGCGGCTTTTTCTAATTTGAAAAAGCCGGCCGCCCATTAATCAATCTCGTATTCCCTGCTTTACCCGCCCACCGGCGGCTGTGATTGATTGCAGTGAGACACGCCCACCACGCTGAGTGACAGGTGTCACACTGCACCCAATCACAGCAGCCGGTGGGCGTGTCTATACTGTGCAGTAAAATAAATAAATAAATAATTAAAAAAACCGGCGTGCGGTCCCCCCCCATTTTAATACCAGCCAGATAAAGCCATACAGCTGAAGGCTGGTATTCTCAGGATGGGGAGCTCCACGTTATGGGGAGCCCCCCACCCTAACAATATCAGTCAGCAGCCGTCCAGAATTGCCGCATACATTATATGCGACAGTTCTGGGACTGTACCCGGCTCTTCCCGATTTACCCTGGTGCGTTGGCAAATCGGGGTAATAAGGAGTTATTGGCAGCCCATAGCTGCCAATAAGTCCTAGATTAATCATGTCAGGCGTCTATGAGACACCCTCCATGATTAATCTGTAAGTTACAGTAAAAAAACACACACACCCGAAAAAATCCTTTATTAGAAATAAAAAACACAAACAAATTCCCTCATTACCAATTTATTAACCCCGACAAACCCTCCATGTCCGGCGTACTCCACGGTCCTCCAGCGTCGCATCCAGCTCTGCTGCATGGAGGTGACAGGAGCAGCAGAATACACCGCTGGCTTATCTGGCTGGTATTAAAATGGGGGGGGACCGCACGCCGGTTTTTTTAATTATTTATTTATTTATTTTACTGCACAGTATAGACACGCCCACCGGCTGCTGTGATTGGGTGCAGTGTGACACCTGTCACTCAGCGTGGTGGGCGTGTCTCACTGCAACCAATCACAGCTGCCGGTGGGCGGGTAAAGCAGGGAATACGAGATTCATTAATGGGCGGCCGGCTTTTTCAAAAGAGGAAAAGCCGCCGGAGTTTTTATAACAGCCGTGCAGCGCCGCGCCGGAGATCGGGGAATGGTAAGTATGAGAGAGGGGGGGGGACTGACCGACAGACAGCTAGAGGGACAGACAGACATAGAGACCGATCGACGGACTGAGGGAGAGAACGAAACATAAAAAGAAAAAAGACTGACATCACATGAAAAAAGCACAAAACATACAGGGAACAAACAGAGATGCGTCCGTGTCACTCGGACGTGCGCACAGACCCATTGACTTTCATTGGGTCCGTGCTGCGTGTTGCGTGAATAAAACGGACATGCTGGCGTGAGACACGGCCCACAAAACGCATCACGGAGACGGACTAACGGACATAACCAAAAACGCAAGTGTAACCGCTGAGATATAGTAACATTGGTGCACGTTTGGCCGTGTCTCCAGTATACATGGAAACGGACCAAACACGCACGTGTTTCACGGATGTGTGTTTCAAGCCTTAATGTGTCTGTGCTGTGTACTGTGTAATGGCTTTGTCCAGTCATACCAAGCTCCTCCATTTCATGGTTTGAGCATACCACAGCTCCTAGCCAGGAGGAAGAAAGGGAGCAAAACAGTATACAGAAAAAACAGCATGAAATCACAGATGATTCTTTCTGTGAGGTAAAATATGTTTTTAAACAGGCAGGGATATGTTTTACCTCAGAGAAAGAATCAGCTGTGATGCCATGCTATCCTGTCTGTATACTCTCTATTGCATCCCTCCCCGCCGAGGAGATGTGGTATGATCAGACCATGGTCTTGCATAGTTGGGCACAACCATTACAGAGTACACAGCAAGGTTACATATATTATTAGTAGTATTATAGCGCCATTTATTTTATGGCACTTTACATGTGAAAAGGAGTATACATAATTGAGAGAAGTACAATAATCATGAACAATACAAGGTACAGATAGGTACAGGAGGAGAGAGGACCCTGCCCATGAGGGCTCACAATCTACCCGCGAGGGCTCACTATCTACAAGAGTATGTCAGCACAGGAACATTTTATTAAGACATCCAATTGTGGAAATTATTACTGAAAGATCTATTGATTACAATATACTTTATTTGAAGGACAACTCCTTTAAACTGACATTTACATCACTTTGTTTCTCAATGTACAGTTTTCTTGCACTTTGCCACATTGGCTACTTACCTGGTCCTAAGCCAAAACTTAATATAAAGGTGAGAACAGCTGCCATACTAAAATAAGGGACCCATGGATATGATTCCTAAATAGAAAGAGAAACAATGATATCACTGTAATGTATAATGTTAATAACTAAGAAAGTTAAACTGGTATAATAAATAACTTGTTTTATATTAAAAGACTGCCGGTCACTGACAGTACTGTATTATTAGATAAGGTGCTATTACTAATATGTGTAATCAATGGACCTTTTCGTAACCCCTTCACCACCCGGCAATTTTTCTTTTTATTTTTCCTCCCCATTTTCCAAGAGCTATAACTGTTTTATTTTTTCATAAATCTAGCCATATGTGGGATTGTTTTTTGTAGGCTGAGCTGTACTGTACTGAGCTGTGAATGTATTGTGATGGACTCTTTTCATTCACCTTTCATCATGCAGAGTTTTAAACTTATTTGGACCAGGACATGCCAATTGCAACCTGAGGGGTATGTTTTGACTTTGGAGATGTATGCAGCACCATATGGGGTGTTGCATAGACACTTGGTGATTGTATTGCTTTTTCCATAGGACTCTAGTCCATTTATCTACACGGACACTGAAAAGGAAAAAGCTTGCTGAAGGGGAATTATGAATGGGCATGTTTTTAATAGGTATTTTTGATTATATGGGCACATAGGTGTTTCTGGCTTTGAGGTGATGGACCTCTATGTGTTATTCTCCTCTTATACACCCTCTGGAGATCTGTATCTCCTTCTGCCATGATTATTGACTGTGAGATTCCTGATGGTAATGACATCTGAAAATATGAACTGTTTGGGACACAAAATTCTTTTAATTTTTCAGGTGACATCATCATTCACCTTGAAAATACAGCCTTGTCCTGAATGAGATGACAAAAATCTGAAAAATATTTCTAGAACGGGAATTCTCTGTTCGGTAATATGCATGCTAATATTTTGTGGAACTCTGTGTTACCTGGCAATTCTTGGAGACTAAAGATACGACAGCACCAGAGGAGACTATAATAGTCATTTGTACAATCTGAAGATCATTTGTTTTATGTACTCTGTTTGGGGAGATTACAAAAACTATGTCTGTATTCACTGTATGATTGGAGGATAATGTATAAATTAATTGTATTTCTCTATACTACTTTTTGATGACCCCTGAAGAACCTTCTATTTGAAGGGGAAACGCGTCGGGTCGATTAGGGGTAGAAGGTTGACAGCCTCCTCACTAAGATAGGAAGTGGCAGTATATACAGAATTATATCTCAGTGCAGAACCGACTAATTTAGGGTAAAAAAAGTGCTGCTTTTAGGGATCTTGACTGTAGGACCCTTGACTATTGGACTGTTTAGGGATATACTTGTATACTGCGCCTTACTGACATTTGTTCTTGCTCCTTAATTGGGGTAACACATAGGACTAGAATAATAAGGGGGATATATGTTGGAATCTTTGTATGGCACCAATTAATATTTTCTATATAATGTGGAAGTGTTTTTAAATGCTTTTGTTAATAAAATTGATATTTTTTATATTAAGGAGTTTTTAGTCTGTGAACCACTTTTGAATGACCCCATTCATTCTGCCCCATAGTGTACTTGAAAAACGGAAACAAAAAATTCCAAGTGTGGTGAAATTGCAAAAATAATGCAATTGCACAATTGTTTTTTGTTTTTTTTTCTATTTACCATGTTCACTACATGCTAAAACTGACCTGGCATTATAATTCCTCAGGTCAGTACGAGTTCATAGATTTAGGTATAATTTTACTTTTATGTAAGTAGTTAAATAAAATTGAGAAATTTGTCTTTTATTTCAAATAAAGGATTTTTTTTCGGTGTTTGTGTTTATTTACTTTCACTTACAGATTAGTAATGGAGGTGTCTCATAGACAACTGCCATTACTAATCCAGGACTTAATGGCTGCTGTGGGCTGCTATTAACTCCTTAGTGCCCCGATTGCCACCGCATCTAGTTGATACGGCAATTCCAGGGGCTGCAGGCTGATATTTTTATGCTGGGAGGTGCCCAATAACCATGGATATCTCCAGCTTGAGAATACCAGCCCCCCACTATCGAGCATTATCTGTGCTTTTAGCATAATACGAGGGGATCCTATGCCAATTTTTTAAATATATTTGTTTTACTGTACAATATAGACCTGCCCACCAGTATCTGTATTTTGAAGCCTTAGACATGCTGTCACTCAGCGTGGGGGCTCATCTGACTGCAACCAATCATAGATGACAGTGGGCGGGGAAGCAGTGAATATGTATGATCCTAGTGAATGGCCCGGGAAGAAGAATGAGAAGCTGCATGAGCAGTGTGACAGCCGCCCGGTGAATCGGTAAGTATGAAGCGCTTGTTTCTACCCCTTTACGCTGGATTCTAGCCAGATACCAGAGATCAATCGCCCGTAGATCCTGAGTCAGCGGGGAATTGATCTGCCAGTCCTCCAAAACGCAGGAACAAAACACAAAAAAAATTGGCATGCTGCATCTCAGATAATCAATCCCATTCTCTCTAAACACTTTGCATATATAACTGATAATTGACCCTAATTACCTGAAATGTGAGCGACACTGTTAATATAATACAAAAGAATGCCATTAGGGAATAACCTCCGATGATGAGAACCCGTCTTCCAACTCTGTCTATCAGCAAACCCTGCAAATAATGAACTCATTAATAACACAGTGATGTCATTTCAGCTTCAAAATATTTCTGACAATATATAATCACATTATAAACAATGTGGAGCATTTGAGTAACAAGTTCATCCCAAAGCGGGCTTTACACACAGCGGGCTTTACACACATACGCTAGCGATGTCGCTGGTGAAAGCACCCACCCCCGTCGGTTGTGCGTCACAGGCAAATCGCTGCCCGTGGCGCACAACATTGCTAGGACCCGTCACACTATACTTACCTGCCTAGCGACGTCGCTGTGGCCGGCGAACCGCCTCCTTTCTAAGGAAGCGGTTTGTTCGGCGTCACAGTGGCGTCACTCAGTGGCCGCCCAATAGAAGCGGAGGGGCGGAGATGAGCGGGACGAACTTCCCGCCCACCTCCTTCCTTCCTCATTGCGGGGGAGGCCGCAGGTACGGTGATGTTCCTCGTTCCTGTGGTGTCACACATAGCAATGTGTGCTGCCGCAGGATCGACGAGCAACCTGCGTCCTGCAACAGCAACGATAATCGGGAAAGGAACGACGTGTCAACAATCAACGATTAGGTAAGTAATTTTGATCGTTAACGGTCGTTCCTGCGTTTCACACGCAACGACGTCGCTAACGAGGCCGGATGTGCGTCACGAATTCCGTGACCCCAACGATATCTCGTTAACGATGTCGTTGCGTGTAAAGCCCGCTCAAGGGTTAGTATCTCTGGTAGTGCTCACTTACTATCTTATCAATGTCTGACAAATTCTATGCACCATGCACACATGTGCAGAACATGACATGTCTTACATGTGCTATTACTGTCTCAGAAAATGCCAATAAAAACTCCATTTTTTATTTTTTTTCCTACAAGTTTCTGATTTTTTTTAACCCTTTAAAAATGTGACCTAGTGTCACATCATATGCAAGCTCCCTGACTTTGATACAGGCTCAGAAGTGGAGCCTATCTGTCTGCTACCAGGTGATGGCTGGTTTATTCAGGGGGACGCGCCATCCAAACCACTCATTTGTGCTCCTGCAACGTGATCATGGGATTCCGTTGTGCTGCCATGACAGCCAGCCGTCTGCTGAAATATTTTAATAATTTAAAAAAAATAAAAAAATTATATAATATATATATATATATATATATATATATATATATATATATATATGTTAAAATTACCCCCTTTCCCTCTATTAAAAATTAAGAAATAAAAAAACAGAATATACAAATATTTGATATCACTACGTTTGTAAAAGTTTAACCTATTAAAATATAAAATAAATTAATCAGATCGATAAATGGTGCAAAGAGGAAAAAAAATCGAAATGCCAGAATTGTGTATTTCTGGCAGCTGCAACTGCACAAATTAATGAGGGGCTCAAAAATACAATTCTCATACATATTATGAAAGTTGCAAACGCTAAAACTCTTGGAAAATAGCAAAACAAGTGTTTTTGTTTTTTTGTTTTTTTTTTACAAATTTCAACATTTTTTTCCACCAGTGAAATAAATGAAAACCTATCCATCTTTGGTATTGCCAAAACTGTACTGCCCTGCTTGAAGAATCATATTTCCAGGTCACTTTCCCCATAACATGAACTCTGTAATTAAATAATAATAAAAACAATTGTGAATTGAACTTTTTCTTTTTTTTTTTTTTTATTGCTCTTTCGTCAACCTTGTAATTCTTTTCCCTCTTTCCAGGACACCACATGATAAAATAGATGTCATACACAAGTACAACTCATCTTGCAAAAAACAAGCAGTCTGGTAGCTACTATAGACAGAAAAATAAAAACATTACGGTTCTTGGAATAAGAAGAGGAAAAAAGGAAAACACAAAAAGTGGAAAACAGTCAAATCAGGAAGGGGTAAAGCACTAAAATATCAAAAACTGGTAGCATCACAACAATACTTAGAAAACAATGCAGAGTTTTATCATTTCACCCAAGTACTCATAGAATTTATTTTTCCTGCTTTTCCCATTTTTCAGTACATTATATTGTAAAATGAATAGGGTTAATCAAAACTACATCTCAGGCTACAAAAAAACAGCCATCATAAGGTTATGTAGAAAGATAAAAAAAAAAGCAAAAGCGCAAAAACAAAAAAGCTGGTCCTTAACGGGTTAATTCTCAAATGTAGACACCAACAAATGTATAATGTCAAAATCAGAGGCAACTTACACATGTCATAGCAGTGATACATTCACAGACTCCGGTACCCAGTGTGACGTAAGGGATGTTTTCAGTGGGAATCCCAGTTTTTTTAAACACATACTCCGCATAAAAATAGATCTGGAAGACATGAGAATGTAATCATAAAATTACCCTGCATTTAGTAAGTGATATATTGTGGTAAAGTCTATTTTATCTTTGAAACTGCACTAATTGGAAATGATAGGTACGTGGTGGCAATAATCTGCCTGGGACGCCATGCATGGGGAATGGAATGAACGTACAACATAATATATAAACAAACATTAGAATCAGATGATCATGTTTGACATTAAAACATCAAAAAATCTAAATCCTAGTGCATGCTAATAATTTCTAGATTCCCACTCAGAAGCACACAAGAAAGTCAGAATTGTACGTAATATACCTGTGGCTGCAGAGATTCGGGTGATTAGTATCTCTCAGCTGTAGGACTAGTCCACTATATCTGAGGCCTCTCTCACATGTCCGTGAAAAACCACGCACGTTTTTCACGGACGTGTCAGAGGTGCGTTTTGCCCTGCGTGACCCGTGTTTATGGGCTACGTGTGTTCTCCGTGTGTTATCTGTGATAACACACGGAGAACGGGAACTTTCTACTCACCTGTCCCTGGCGTCGCTGTCTGTGGTGCTGATCTTCGGTCTCCGGTCCTGCAGACTCCCCGCAGCTGCTGCTTCCGGCCGCAGTGAAGTGAGCATAATAAAGTGAGCTCAATGAGCATAATGAGCGGCGGTCGGCAGCAAGTGACAGCAGCGGCAGAGACAGGAGGGCTGGAGAAGGTGAGTAAAGGTTTGGTTTTTTTTCCTCACAGACACGTCTTTTCTCCGGTGCGTGTCACACAGAACACATCCGTTTGGTCCGTTTGTATTAGGTGTGACACGTTTGCGTTCCGTGTGACACCCGTGATGCCGGAGAGAAAACAGACATGTCGGCGTGAGAAACACACGGACACACGTAAGTACGGAACGGACACACGTTCCGTGCAGAAATACTTACGTGTGTCCAAAACCATAGGAATACCTAGGTCTACGTGTGCCCGTGTCTCCGGTACGTGAGAAAACTGCCAAACACGTACCGGAGGCACGTACGTGTGAAAGAGGCCTGAAGGTGTGCGGCTATCAGTATAATCTTAAAAACAAATTTCCGAAACAGTATAGATTCTGCTGAGCCTGGCAAGGAGAAAATAAGTGTGATGTGGAATTTTTCATGAGATTCACGTCAATGAGACATGCCGGATATTTTTGCTGAATAGATTGTAGCAATCGTGAAAAGTGGTGACAATCTTACATTCACACTACAAGATTGTGATGACCGAGCGCATTCACAGAATTGCTTGATTGTGTAGGGCGGTGTTTGTGGTTCCCAGTGTGTGTGTGGTGTGTTGTGCGGTGCGCGTGTGGCGGTGTGTGTGTGTTTTGGGGGGAGGTGTGCATCCCCATTGTGCTCCATCCCCCATGCTGCGCACCCTCCATCGTGCTCCTTCCCCCATGCTGCGCATCCCCATCGTGCTCCATCCCCCATGCTGCACACCCCCCATCGTGCTCCATCCCCCATGCTGCGCACCCCCATCGTGCTCCATCCCCCATGCTGCGCACCCCCCATTGTGCTCCATTCCCCATGCTGCGCACCCCCCATAGTGCTCCATCCCCCATGCTATGCACCCCTCATCATGCTCCATCCCCCATGCTGCGCACCCCTCATGGTGCTCCATCCCCCATGCTGCGCACCTCCCATCGTGTTCCATCCCCCATGCTGCGCACCCCCCATCGTGCTCCATCCCCCATGCTGCGTACCCCCCATCGTGCTTCATCCCCCATGATGCACACCCCCCATCGTGCTCCATCCCCCATGCTGCGCACCCCCTATTGTACTCCATCCCCCATGCTGCGCACCCCCCATCGTGCTCGATCCCCCATGCTGCGCAACCCCTATCGTGCTCCATCCGACATGCTGCGCACCTTCCATCGTGCTCCATCTGACATGCTGCGCACCCCCCATCGTGCTCTATCCCCCATGCTGCGCACCCCCCATCGTGCTCCATCCCCCATGCTGCACACCCCCCATCGTGCTCCATCCTCCATGCTGCACCCCCCCATTGTGCTCCATCTTCCATGCTGCGCACCCCCCATCGTGCTCCATCCCCTATGCTGCGCACCCCTCATCGTGCTCCATCCCCCATGCTGCGCACCCCTCATCGTGCTCCATCCCCCATGCTGCGCACCCCTCATCGTGCTCCATCCTCCATACTGTACACCCCCCATCGTGCTCCATCATCCATGCTGGGGCCGCCGGGGGCGGGTCCGAGCGTGGCAACGTGTGCCGGGGGCGGGGCTGAGCGGGCGAGGCGTCAGTGTATGCCGGCTCCCTGCACATGTGTACCGGGAGCCGGTGTACACTGGTAACCATGATACACATCGGGTAACTAAGGGAAGCGGTTCCTATAGTTACGCGATGTGTATAATGGTTACCAGCGTACACCGGCTCCGTCACGATCCCAGCATCGCAAGATTATGTCCACCGGGGGCGGGGCCGAGTGTGCCAACATGTGGCGGGGGCGAGAGGGCGAGGCATCAGCGTATGCCGGCTCCCTGCACATGTGTACCGGGAGCCGGTGTACGCTGGAGCGGGCGATGTGTGCGGAGGGCCGGGTGCTGGCTCCCTGCACATGTGTACCGGGAGTCGGTGTACGCTGGAGCGGGAGATGCGTGCGGAGGGCTGGGTGCCGGCTCCCTGCACATGTGTACCGGGAGCCGGTGTACACTGGAGCGGGAGATGCGTGCGGAGGGTCGGGTGCCGGCTCCCTGCACATGTGTACCGGGAGCCGGTTTACACTGGAGCAGGCGATGCGTGCGGAGGGCTGGGCGAGCGGCTAATCCGACAGTTGTCACTGAAATGACACTGTCACGGTGACACAATTTTGGAGCAAGACAGACAGACAGAATAAGGCAATTATATATATATATAGATTATTAGTCATTAGCAGTGGTTGGTTTTGTATTCTTTATATATGTCAGGATCCAGGAAACTATTCAGAACAACAAAGGATATTTTGGTAATACAGATAATTTTTGTAATGCTCTAGCGTAAGTGCTGGTTATATCATAAGGGGCAATGTATATTATGTAAATGTCTAAGTTCTTGACATCTTCCCCTCCTTTTTATTTCTTTATATTTAGGTCTCATGATATGATAAGATATCCTCATTCATTTTTCAGCTTTTTTCAGTTTGTCAGTTTTTGAGTGTTATTCCCCTTTCCCTATTAGTATGCTTTTAACAAATCTGCTCGTATTAATGGTACTCTATTGTCTGGCAATCGGCTTTTTCTCTGTTGCCTTTTTTTATATACTGCCTACTTTTTCGGGGGTTAAGTTCCCTCCTGTCTGTGTTAATTTTACCATATGGAGCATAAAAGATCAACAGCACATAGATGGCTGTGTCTAGTCATTGACTTTGTGTCATTACTACTAAAACCTGCTTTACACGTTGCAATTAGTTGTACAATCGCATTTGCGATGTGACACGCCCAGGTTGCATACGGGATTTTATGAGATTGCACGTAGGTCGTTCATTTGCTGTCACACGAGCGTTAGTAGTCTATGTTAATTTGATCAATTTTGTGTGCGATCCTTTAGACAGCCGCTCCTGTCACCTACACACAGCAACTGAAGACAGACGCGCGATCAGCTGAGCTGTCACTGAGGTTACCCGCGGCCACCGCTGTATCCAGTGACAGCGGGTAACCTCAGTGACAGCTCAGCTGATCGCGCTACTCACCTCAGTTGCTGCTTGGAGGTGACAGGAGCGGCGGTGTCTGCTGCAGCTCCAGTCACCTCCATGCAGCAGCGCTGGAAGCGACGCTGGACCATCCTGGATTACGCCGGACATGGAGGGCTTTTTGGGGCTGATTAAAGTGGTTAACCAGGGAATGTGTTTGTGTTTTTTATTTCCAATAAAGGATTTTTTCGGGTGTGTGTGTTTATTTACTGTCACTTACAGATTAATCATGGAAGGTATCTCGGGGAGACGCCTGACATGATTAATCTAGGATTTATTGGCAGCTATGGGCTTCCAATAACTCTTTATTACCCCGATTTGCCAACGCACCAGGGCAAATCAGGAAGAGCCGGGTACAGTCCCAGAACTGTCGCATCTAATGTATGCGGCAATTCTGGGCGGCTGTTGGCTGATATTGTTAGGCTGGGGGGCTCCCCATAACGTGGAGCTCCCCATCCTGAGAATACCAGCCTTCAGCCGTATGGCTTTATCTGGCTGGTTTTAAAATTGGGGGGGACCGCCACGCCGTTTTTTTTAATTATTTAATTATTTATTTCACTACACAGTATAGACCCCGCCCACCGGCTGCTGTGATTGGGTGCAGTGTGACACCTGTCACTCAGCGTGGGGGCGTGTCTCACTGTAACCAATCATAGGCGCCGGTGGGCGGGGAAAGCAGGAATACGAGATTGTTTAATGGGCGGCCGGCTTTTTCAAAACAGTAAAAGCCGCCGGAGCAGTGTGAACGCCATGCAGCGCCGGAGATCGGGATCGGTGAGTATATGAGAGAGGAGGATAGACTGACTGACATGGACAGAGAGTGAAGGACAGAGATAGTGACCGACTGACAGAGA